>NW_027194651.1:0-46038 GCF_032444005.1 Ranitomeya imitator
GTCATTCGAAATGACTTCTCCATGCATTTTATGCATTGGTAAAAGCACTATGATGAAAAGTGTGATATGTTTTCAGGTATCTCCTATACTAATAGAGCCACATGCTCACCGGTTTGCCACATGATGTAGGCCTATGGACTGAACAAGAAACCACCAAAATTTTAACCAGTCATCGTTCTCACAACACTGAGGACCAGTCATTCGAAATGACTTCTCCATGCATTTTATGCATTGGTAAAAGCACTATGATGAAAAGTGTGATATGTTTTCAGGTATCTCCTATACTAATAGAGCCACATGCTCACCGGTTTGCCACATGATGTAGGCCTATGGACTGAACAAGAAACCACCAAAATTTTAACCAGTCATCGTTCTCACAACACTGAGGACCAGTCATTCGAAATGACTTCTCCATGCATTTTATGCATTGGTAAAAGCACTATGATGAAAAGTGTGATATGTTTTCAGGTATCTCCTATACTAATAGAGCCACATGCTCACCGGTTTGCCACATGATGTAGGCCTATGGACTGAACAAGAAACCACCAAAATTTTAACCAGTCATCGTTCTCACAACACTGAGGACCAGTCATTCGAAATGACTTCTCCATGCATTTTATGCATTGGTAAAAGCACTATGATGAAAAGTGTGATATGTTTTCAGGTATCTCCTATACTAATAGAGCCACATGCTCACCGGTTTGCCACATGATGTAGGCCTATGGACTGAACAAGAAACCACCAAAATTTTAACCAGTCATCGTTCTCACAACACTGAGGACCAGTCATTCGAAATGACTTCTCCATGCATTTTATGCATTGGTAAAAGCACTATGATGAAAAGTGTGATATGTTTTCAGGTATCTCCTATACTAATAGAGCCACATGCTCACCGGTTTGCCACATGATGTAGGCCTATGGACTGAACAAGAAACCACCAAAATTTTTAACCAGTCATCGTTCTCACAACACTGAGGACCAGTCATTCGAAATGACTTCTCCATGCATTTTATGCATTGGTAAAAGCACTATGATGAAAAGTGTGATATGTTTTCAGGTATCTCCTATACTAATAGAGCCACATGCTCACCGGTTTGCCACATGATGTAGGCCTATGGACTGAACAAGAAACCACCAAAAATTTTAACCAGTCATCGTTCTCACAACACTGAGGACCAGTCATTCGAAATGACTTCTCCATGCATTTTATGCATTGGTAAAAGCACTATGATGAAAAGTGTGATATGTTTTCAGGTATCTCCTATACTAATAGAGCCACATGCTCACCGGTTTGCCACATGATGTAGGCCTATGGACTGAACAAGAAACCACCAAAAATTTTAACCAGTCATCGTTCTCACAACACTGAGGACCAGTCATTCGAAATGACTTCTCCATGCATTTTATGCATTGGTAAAAGCACTATGATGAAAAGTGTGATATGTTTTCAGGTATCTCCTATACTAATAGAGCCACATGCTCACCGGTTTGCCACATGATGTAGGCCTATGGACTGAACAAGAAACCACCAAAAATTTTAACCAGTCATCGTTCTCACAACACTGAGGACCAGTCATTCGAAATGACTTCTCCATGCATTTTATGCATTGGTAAAAGCACTATGATGAAAAGTGTGATATGTTTTCAGGTATCTCCTATACTAATAGAGCCACATGCTCACCGGTTTGCCACATGATGTAGGCCTATGGACTGAACAAGAAACCACCAAAAATTTTAACCAGTCATCGTTCTCACAACACTGAGGACCAGTCATTCGAAATGACTTCTCCATGCATTTTATGCATTGGTAAAAGCACTATGATGAAAAGTGTGATATGTTTTCAGGTATCTCCTATACTAATAGAGCCACATGCTCACCGGTTTGCCACATGATGTAGGCCTATGGACTGAACAAGAAACCACCAAAAATTTTAACCAGTCATCGTTCTCACAACACTGAGGACCAGTCATTCGAAATGACTTCTCCATGCATTTTATGCATTGGTAAAAGCACTATGATGAAAAGTGTGATATGTTTTCAGGTATCTCCTATACTAATAGAGCCACATGCTCACCGGTTTGCCACATGATGTAGGCCTATGGACTGAACAAGAAACCACCAAAAATTTTAACCAGTCATCGTTCTCACAACACTGAGGACCAGTCATTCGAAATGACTTCTCCATGCATTTTATGCATTGGTAAAAGCACTATGATGAAAAGTGTGATATGTTTTCAGGTATCTCCTATACTAATAGAGCCACATGCTCACCGGTTTGCCACATGATGTAGGCCTATGGACTGAACAAGAAACCACCAAAAATTTTAACCAGTCATCGTTCTCACAACACTGAGGACCAGTCATTCGAAATGACTTCTCCATGCATTTTATGCATTGGTAAAAGCACTATGATGAAAAGTGTGATATGTTTTCAGGTATCTCCTATACTAATAGAGCCACATGCTCACCGGTTTGCCACATGATGTAGGCCTATGGACTGAACAAGAAACCACCAAAAATTTTAACCAGTCATCGTTCTCACAACACTGAGGACCAGTCATTCGAAATGACTTCTCCATGCATTTTATGCATTGGTAAAAGCACTATGATGAAAAGTGTGATATGTTTTCAGGTATCTCCTATACTAATAGAGCCACATGCTCACCGGTTTGCCACATGATGTAGGCCTATGGACTGAACAAGAAACCACCAAAAATTTTAACCAGTCATCGTTCTCACAACACTGAGGACCAGTCATTCGAAATGACTTCTCCATGCATTTTATGCATTGGTAAAAGCACTATGATGAAAAGTGTGATATGTTTTCAGGTATCTCCTATACTAATAGAGCCACATGCTCACCGGTTTGCCACATGATGTAGGCCTATGGACTGAACAAGAAACCACCAAAATTTTAACCAGTCATCGTTCTCACAACACTGAGGACCAGTCATTCGAAATGACTTCTCCATGCATTTTATGCATTGGTAAAAGCACTATGATGAAAAGTGTGATATGTTTTCAGGTATCTCCTATACTAATAGAGCCACATGCTCACCGGTTTGCCACATGATGTAGGCCTATGGACTGAACAAGAAACCACCAAAAATTTTAACCAGTCATCGTTCTCACAACACTGAGGACCAGTCATTCGAAATGACTTCTCCATGCATTTTATGCATTGGTAAAAGCACTATGATGAAAAGTGTGATATGTTTTCAGGTATCTCCTATACTAATAGAGCCACATGCTCACCGGTTTGCCACATGATGTAGGCCTATGGACTGAACAAGAAACCACCAAAATTTTAACCAGTCATCGTTCTCACAACACTGAGGACCAGTCATTCGAAATGACTTCTCCATGCATTTTATGCATTGGTAAAAGCACTATGATGAAAAGTGTGATATGTTTTCAGGTATCTCCTATACTAATAGAGCCACATGCTCACCGGTTTGCCACATGATGTAGGCCTATGGACTGAACAAGAAACCACCAAAAATTTTAACCAGTCATCGTTCTCACAACACTGAGGACCAGTCATTCGAAATGACTTCTCCATGCATTTTATGCATTGGTAAAAGCACTATGATGAAAAGTGTGATATGTTTTCAGGTATCTCCTATACTAATAGAGCCACATGCTCACCGGTTTGCCACATGATGTAGGCCTATGGACTGAACAAGAAACCACCAAAATTTTTAACCAGTCATCGTTCTCACAACACTGAGGACCAGTCATTCGAAATGACTTCTCCATGCATTTTATGCATTGGTAAAAGCACTATGATGAAAAGTGTGATATGTTTTCAGGTATCTCCTATACTAATAGAGCCACATGCTCACCGGTTTGCCACATGATGTAGGCCTATGGACTGAACAAGAAACCACCAAAATTTTAACCAGTCATCGTTCTCACAACACTGAGGACCAGTCATTCGAAATGACTTCTCCATGCATTTTATGCATTGGTAAAAGCACTATGATGAAAAGTGTGATATGTTTTCAGGTATCTCCTATACTAATAGAGCCACATGCTCACCGGTTTGCCACATGATGTAGGCCTATGGACTGAACAAGAAACCACCAAAATTTTTAACCAGTCATCGTTCTCACAACACTGAGGACCAGTCATTCGAAATGACTTCTCCATGCATTTTATGCATTGGTAAAAGCACTATGATGAAAAGTGTGATATGTTTTCAGGTATCTCCTATACTAATAGAGCCACATGCTCACCGGTTTGCCACATGATGTAGGCCTATGGACTGAACAAGAAACCACCAAAAATTTTAACCAGTCATCGTTCTCACAACACTGAGGACCAGTCATTCGAAATGACTTCTCCATGCATTTTATGCATTGGTAAAAGCACTATGATGAAAAGTGTGATATGTTTTCAGGTATCTCCTATACTAATAGAGCCACATGCTCACCGGTTTGCCACATGATGTAGGCCTATGGACTGAACAAGAAACCACCAAAAATTTTAACCAGTCATCGTTCTCACAACACTGAGGACCAGTCATTCGAAATGACTTCTCCATGCATTTTATGCATTGGTAAAAGCACTATGATGAAAAGTGTGATATGTTTTCAGGTATCTCCTATACTAATAGAGCCACATGCTCACCGGTTTGCCACATGATGTAGGCCTATGGACTGAACAAGAAACCACCAAAATTTTTAACCAGTCATCGTTCTCACAACACTGAGGACCAGTCATTCGAAATGACTTCTCCATGCATTTTATGCATTGGTAAAAGCACTATGATGAAAAGTGTGATATGTTTTCAGGTATCTCCTATACTAATAGAGCCACATGCTCACCGGTTTGCCACATGATGTAGGCCTATGGACTGAACAAGAAACCACCAAAAATTTTAACCAGTCATCGTTCTCACAACACTGAGGACCAGTCATTCGAAATGACTTCTCCATGCATTTTATGCATTGGTAAAAGCACTATGATGAAAAGTGTGATATGTTTTCAGGTATCTCCTATACTAATAGAGCCACATGCTCACCGGTTTGCCACATGATGTAGGCCTATGGACTGAACAAGAAACCACCAAAAATTTTAACCAGTCATCGTTCTCACAACACTGAGGACCAGTCATTCGAAATGACTTCTCCATGCATTTTATGCATTGGTAAAAGCACTATGATGAAAAGTGTGATATGTTTTCAGGTATCTCCTATACTAATAGAGCCACATGCTCACCGGTTTGCCACATGATGTAGGCCTATGGACTGAACAAGAAACCACCAAAAATTTTAACCAGTCATCGTTCTCACAACACTGAGGACCAGTCATTCGAAATGACTTCTCCATGCATTTTATGCATTGGTAAAAGCACTATGATGAAAAGTGTGATATGTTTTCAGGTATCTCCTATACTAATAGAGCCACATGCTCACCGGTTTGCCACATGATGTAGGCCTATGGACTGAACAAGAAACCACCAAAAATTTTAACCAGTCATCGTTCTCACAACACTGAGGACCAGTCATTCGAAATGACTTCTCCATGCATTTTATGCATTGGTAAAAGCACTATGATGAAAAGTGTGATATGTTTTCAGGTATCTCCTATACTAATAGAGCCACATGCTCACCGGTTTGCCACATGATGTAGGCCTATGGACTGAACAAGAAACCACCAAAAATTTTAACCAGTCATCGTTCTCACAACACTGAGGACCAGTCATTCGAAATGACTTCTCCATGCATTTTATGCATTGGTAAAAGCACTATGATGAAAAGTGTGATATGTTTTCAGGTATCTCCTATACTAATAGAGCCACATGCTCACCGGTTTGCCACATGATGTAGGCCTATGGACTGAACAAGAAACCACCAAAAATTTTAACCAGTCATCGTTCTCACAACACTGAGGACCAGTCATTCGAAATGACTTCTCCATGCATTTTATGCATTGGTAAAAGCACTATGATGAAAAGTGTGATATGTTTTCAGGTATCTCCTATACTAATAGAGCCACATGCTCACCGGTTTGCCACATGATGTAGGCCTATGGACTGAACAAGAAACCACCAAAATTTTTAACCAGTCATCGTTCTCACAACACTGAGGACCAGTCATTCGAAATGACTTCTCCATGCATTTTATGCATTGGTAAAAGCACTATGATGAAAAGTGTGATATGTTTTCAGGTATCTCCTATACTAATAGAGCCACATGCTCACCGGTTTGCCACATGATGTAGGCCTATGGACTGAACAAGAAACCACCAAAATTTTTAACCAGTCATCGTTCTCACAACACTGAGGACCAGTCATTCGAAATGACTTCTCCATGCATTTTATGCATTGGTAAAAGCACTATGATGAAAAGTGTGATATGTTTTCAGGTATCTCCTATACTAATAGAGCCACATGCTCACCGGTTTGCCACATGATGTAGGCCTATGGACTGAACAAGAAACCACCAAAAATTTTAACCAGTCATCGTTCTCACAACACTGAGGACCAGTCATTCGAAATGACTTCTCCATGCATTTTATGCATTGGTAAAAGCACTATGATGAAAAGTGTGATATGTTTTCAGGTATCTCCTATACTAATAGAGCCACATGCTCACCGGTTTGCCACATGATGTAGGCCTATGGACTGAACAAGAAACCACCAAAATTTTAACCAGTCATCGTTCTCACAACACTGAGGACCAGTCATTCGAAATGACTTCTCCATGCATTTTATGCATTGGTAAAAGCACTATGATGAAAAGTGTGATATGTTTTCAGGTATCTCCTATACTAATAGAGCCACATGCTCACCGGTTTGCCACATGATGTAGGCCTATGGACTGAACAAGAAACCACCAAAAATTTTAACCAGTCATCGTTCTCACAACACTGAGGACCAGTCATTCGAAATGACTTCTCCATGCATTTTATGCATTGGTAAAAGCACTATGATGAAAAGTGTGATATGTTTTCAGGTATCTCCTATACTAATAGAGCCACATGCTCACCGGTTTGCCACATGATGTAGGCCTATGGACTGAACAAGAAACCACCAAAATTTTAACCAGTCATCGTTCTCACAACACTGAGGACCAGTCATTCGAAATGACTTCTCCATGCATTTTATGCATTGGTAAAAGCACTATGATGAAAAGTGTGATATGTTTTCAGGTATCTCCTATACTAATAGAGCCACATGCTCACCGGTTTGCCACATGATGTAGGCCTATGGACTGAACAAGAAACCACCAAAAATTTTAACCAGTCATCGTTCTCACAACACTGAGGACCAGTCATTCGAAATGACTTCTCCATGCATTTTATGCATTGGTAAAAGCACTATGATGAAAAGTGTGATATGTTTTCAGGTATCTCCTATACTAATAGAGCCACATGCTCACCGGTTTGCCACATGATGTAGGCCTATGGACTGAACAAGAAACCACCAAAATTTTAACCAGTCATCGTTCTCACAACACTGAGGACCAGTCATTCGAAATGACTTCTCCATGCATTTTATGCATTGGTAAAAGCACTATGATGAAAAGTGTGATATGTTTTCAGGTATCTCCTATACTAATAGAGCCACATGCTCACCGGTTTGCCACATGATGTAGGCCTATGGACTGAACAAGAAACCACCAAAAATTTTAACCAGTCATCGTTCTCACAACACTGAGGACCAGTCATTCGAAATGACTTCTCCATGCATTTTATGCATTGGTAAAAGCACTATGATGAAAAGTGTGATATGTTTTCAGGTATCTCCTATACTAATAGAGCCACATGCTCACCGGTTTGCCACATGATGTAGGCCTATGGACTGAACAAGAAACCACCAAAAATTTTAACCAGTCATCGTTCTCACAACACTGAGGACCAGTCATTCGAAATGACTTCTCCATGCATTTTATGCATTGGTAAAAGCACTATGATGAAAAGTGTGATATGTTTTCAGGTATCTCCTATACTAATAGAGCCACATGCTCACCGGTTTGCCACATGATGTAGGCCTATGGACTGAACAAGAAACCACCAAAAATTTTAACCAGTCATCGTTCTCACAACACTGAGGACCAGTCATTCGAAATGACTTCTCCATGCATTTTATGCATTGGTAAAAGCACTATGATGAAAAGTGTGATATGTTTTCAGGTATCTCCTATACTAATAGAGCCACATGCTCACCGGTTTGCCACATGATGTAGGCCTATGGACTGAACAAGAAACCACCAAAAATTTTAACCAGTCATCGTTCTCACAACACTGAGGACCAGTCATTCGAAATGACTTCTCCATGCATTTTATGCATTGGTAAAAGCACTATGATGAAAAGTGTGATATGTTTTCAGGTATCTCCTATACTAATAGAGCCACATGCTCACCGGTTTGCCACATGATGTAGGCCTATGGACTGAACAAGAAACCACCAAAAATTTTAACCAGTCATCGTTCTCACAACACTGAGGACCAGTCATTCGAAATGACTTCTCCATGCATTTTATGCATTGGTAAAAGCACTATGATGAAAAGTGTGATATGTTTTCAGGTATCTCCTATACTAATAGAGCCACATGCTCACCGGTTTGCCACATGATGTAGGCCTATGGACTGAACAAGAAACCACCAAAAATTTTAACCAGTCATCGTTCTCACAACACTGAGGACCAGTCATTCGAAATGACTTCTCCATGCATTTTATGCATTGGTAAAAGCACTATGATGAAAAGTGTGATATGTTTTCAGGTATCTCCTATACTAATAGAGCCACATGCTCACCGGTTTGCCACATGATGTAGGCCTATGGACTGAACAAGAAACCACCAAAAATTTTAACCAGTCATCGTTCTCACAACACTGAGGACCAGTCATTCGAAATGACTTCTCCATGCATTTTATGCATTGGTAAAAGCACTATGATGAAAAGTGTGATATGTTTTCAGGTATCTCCTATACTAATAGAGCCACATGCTCACCGGTTTGCCACATGATGTAGGCCTATGGACTGAACAAGAAACCACCAAAAATTTTAACCAGTCATCGTTCTCACAACACTGAGGACCAGTCATTCGAAATGACTTCTCCATGCATTTTATGCATTGGTAAAAGCACTATGATGAAAAGTGTGATATGTTTTCAGGTATCTCCTATACTAATAGAGCCACATGCTCACCGGTTTGCCACATGATGTAGGCCTATGGACTGAACAAGAAACCACCAAAAATTTTAACCAGTCATCGTTCTCACAACACTGAGGACCAGTCATTCGAAATGACTTCTCCATGCATTTTATGCATTGGTAAAAGCACTATGATGAAAAGTGTGATATGTTTTCAGGTATCTCCTATACTAATAGAGCCACATGCTCACCGGTTTGCCACATGATGTAGGCCTATGGACTGAACAAGAAACCACCAAAAATTTTAACCAGTCATCGTTCTCACAACACTGAGGACCAGTCATTCGAAATGACTTCTCCATGCATTTTATGCATTGGTAAAAGCACTATGATGAAAAGTGTGATATGTTTTCAGGTATCTCCTATACTAATAGAGCCACATGCTCACCGGTTTGCCACATGATGTAGGCCTATGGACTGAACAAGAAACCACCAAAAATTTTAACCAGTCATCGTTCTCACAACACTGAGGACCAGTCATTCGAAATGACTTCTCCATGCATTTTATGCATTGGTAAAAGCACTATGATGAAAAGTGTGATATGTTTTCAGGTATCTCCTATACTAATAGAGCCACATGCTCACCGGTTTGCCACATGATGTAGGCCTATGGACTGAACAAGAAACCACCAAAAATTTTAACCAGTCATCGTTCTCACAACACTGAGGACCAGTCATTCGAAATGACTTCTCCATGCATTTTATGCATTGGTAAAAGCACTATGATGAAAAGTGTGATATGTTTTCAGGTATCTCCTATACTAATAGAGCCACATGCTCACCGGTTTGCCACATGATGTAGGCCTATGGACTGAACAAGAAACCACCAAAAATTTTAACCAGTCATCGTTCTCACAACACTGAGGACCAGTCATTCGAAATGACTTCTCCATGCATTTTATGCATTGGTAAAAGCACTATGATGAAAAGTGTGATATGTTTTCAGGTATCTCCTATACTAATAGAGCCACATGCTCACCGGTTTGCCACATGATGTAGGCCTATGGACTGAACAAGAAACCACCAAAAATTTTAACCAGTCATCGTTCTCACAACACTGAGGACCAGTCATTCGAAATGACTTCTCCATGCATTTTATGCATTGGTAAAAGCACTATGATGAAAAGTGTGATATGTTTTCAGGTATCTCCTATACTAATAGAGCCACATGCTCACCGGTTTGCCACATGATGTAGGCCTATGGACTGAACAAGAAACCACCAAAAATTTTAACCAGTCATCGTTCTCACAACACTGAGGACCAGTCATTCGAAATGACTTCTCCATGCATTTTATGCATTGGTAAAAGCACTATGATGAAAAGTGTGATATGTTTTCAGGTATCTCCTATACTAATAGAGCCACATGCTCACCGGTTTGCCACATGATGTAGGCCTATGGACTGAACAAGAAACCACCAAAAATTTTAACCAGTCATCGTTCTCACAACACTGAGGACCAGTCATTCGAAATGACTTCTCCATGCATTTTATGCATTGGTAAAAGCACTATGATGAAAAGTGTGATATGTTTTCAGGTATCTCCTATACTAATAGAGCCACATGCTCACCGGTTTGCCACATGATGTAGGCCTATGGACTGAACAAGAAACCACCAAAAATTTTAACCAGTCATCGTTCTCACAACACTGAGGACCAGTCATTCGAAATGACTTCTCCATGCATTTTATGCATTGGTAAAAGCACTATGATGAAAAGTGTGATATGTTTTCAGGTATCTCCTATACTAATAGAGCCACATGCTCACCGGTTTGCCACATGATGTAGGCCTATGGACTGAACAAGAAACCACCAAAAATTTTAACCAGTCATCGTTCTCACAACACTGAGGACCAGTCATTCGAAATGACTTCTCCATGCATTTTATGCATTGGTAAAAGCACTATGATGAAAAGTGTGATATGTTTTCAGGTATCTCCTATACTAATAGAGCCACATGCTCACCGGTTTGCCACATGATGTAGGCCTATGGACTGAACAAGAAACCACCAAAAATTTTAACCAGTCATCGTTCTCACAACACTGAGGACCAGTCATTCGAAATGACTTCTCCATGCATTTTATGCATTGGTAAAAGCACTATGATGAAAAGTGTGATATGTTTTCAGGTATCTCCTATACTAATAGAGCCACATGCTCACCGGTTTGCCACATGATGTAGGCCTATGGACTGAACAAGAAACCACCAAAAATTTTAACCAGTCATCGTTCTCACAACACTGAGGACCAGTCATTCGAAATGACTTCTCCATGCATTTTATGCATTGGTAAAAGCACTATGATGAAAAGTGTGATATGTTTTCAGGTATCTCCTATACTAATAGAGCCACATGCTCACCGGTTTGCCACATGATGTAGGCCTATGGACTGAACAAGAAACCACCAAAAATTTTAACCAGTCATCGTTCTCACAACACTGAGGACCAGTCATTCGAAATGACTTCTCCATGCATTTTATGCATTGGTAAAAGCACTATGATGAAAAGTGTGATATGTTTTCAGGTATCTCCTATACTAATAGAGCCACATGCTCACCGGTTTGCCACATGATGTAGGCCTATGGACTGAACAAGAAACCACCAAAAATTTTAACCAGTCATCGTTCTCACAACACTGAGGACCAGTCATTCGAAATGACTTCTCCATGCATTTTATGCATTGGTAAAAGCACTATGATGAAAAGTGTGATATGTTTTCAGGTATCTCCTATACTAATAGAGCCACATGCTCACCGGTTTGCCACATGATGTAGGCCTATGGACTGAACAAGAAACCACCAAAAATTTTAACCAGTCATCGTTCTCACAACACTGAGGACCAGTCATTCGAAATGACTTCTCCATGCATTTTATGCATTGGTAAAAGCACTATGATGAAAAGTGTGATATGTTTTCAGGTATCTCCTATACTAATAGAGCCACATGCTCACCGGTTTGCCACATGATGTAGGCCTATGGACTGAACAAGAAACCACCAAAAATTTTAACCAGTCATCGTTCTCACAACACTGAGGACCAGTCATTCGAAATGACTTCTCCATGCATTTTATGCATTGGTAAAAGCACTATGATGAAAAGTGTGATATGTTTTCAGGTATCTCCTATACTAATAGAGCCACATGCTCACCGGTTTGCCACATGATGTAGGCCTATGGACTGAACAAGAAACCACCAAAAATTTTAACCAGTCATCGTTCTCACAACACTGAGGACCAGTCATTCGAAATGACTTCTCCATGCATTTTATGCATTGGTAAAAGCACTATGATGAAAAGTGTGATATGTTTTCAGGTATCTCCTATACTAATAGAGCCACATGCTCACCGGTTTGCCACATGATGTAGGCCTATGGACTGAACAAGAAACCACCAAAAATTTTAACCAGTCATCGTTCTCACAACACTGAGGACCAGTCATTCGAAATGACTTCTCCATGCATTTTATGCATTGGTAAAAGCACTATGATGAAAAGTGTGATATGTTTTCAGGTATCTCCTATACTAATAGAGCCACATGCTCACCGGTTTGCCACATGATGTAGGCCTATGGACTGAACAAGAAACCACCAAAAATTTTAACCAGTCATCGTTCTCACAACACTGAGGACCAGTCATTCGAAATGACTTCTCCATGCATTTTATGCATTGGTAAAAGCACTATGATGAAAAGTGTGATATGTTTTCAGGTATCTCCTATACTAATAGAGCCACATGCTCACCGGTTTGCCACATGATGTAGGCCTATGGACTGAACAAGAAACCACCAAAAATTTTAACCAGTCATCGTTCTCACAACACTGAGGACCAGTCATTCGAAATGACTTCTCCATGCATTTTATGCATTGGTAAAAGCACTATGATGAAAAGTGTGATATGTTTTCAGGTATCTCCTATACTAATAGAGCCACATGCTCACCGGTTTGCCACATGATGTAGGCCTATGGACTGAACAAGAAACCACCAAAAATTTTAACCAGTCATCGTTCTCACAACACTGAGGACCAGTCATTCGAAATGACTTCTCCATGCATTTTATGCATTGGTAAAAGCACTATGATGAAAAGTGTGATATGTTTTCAGGTATCTCCTATACTAATAGAGCCACATGCTCACCGGTTTGCCACATGATGTAGGCCTATGGACTGAACAAGAAACCACCAAAAATTTTAACCAGTCATCGTTCTCACAACACTGAGGACCAGTCATTCGAAATGACTTCTCCATGCATTTTATGCATTGGTAAAAGCACTATGATGAAAAGTGTGATATGTTTTCAGGTATCTCCTATACTAATAGAGCCACATGCTCACCGGTTTGCCACACGATGTAGGCCTATGGACTGAACAAGAAACCACCAAAAATTTTAACCAGTCATCGTTCTCACAACACTGAGGACCAGTCATTCGAAATGACTTCTCCATGCATTTTATGCATTGGTAAAAGCACTATGATGAAAAGTGTGATATGTTTTCAGGTATCTCCTATACTAATAGAGCCACATGCTCACCGGTTTGCCACATGATGTAGGCCTATGGACTGAACAAGAAACCACCAAAAATTTTAACCAGTCATCGTTCTCACAACACTGAGGACCAGTCATTCAAATGACTTCTCCATGCATTTTATGCATTGGTAAAAGCACTATGATGAAAAGTGTGATATGTTTTCAGGTATCTCCTATACTAATAGAGCCACATGCTCACCGGTTTGCCACATGATGTAGGCCTATGGACTGAACAAGAAACCACCAAAAATTTTAACCAGTCATCGTTCTCACAACACTGAGGACCAGTCATTCGAAATGACTTCTCCATGCATTTTATGCATTGGTAAAAGCACTATGATGAAAAGTGTGATATGTTTTCAGGTATCTCCTATACTAATAGAGCCACATGCTCACCGGTTTGCCACATGATGTAGGCCTATGGACTGAACAAGAAACCACCAAAAATTTTAACCAGTCATCGTTCTCACAACACTGAGGACCAGTCATTCGAAATGACTTCTCCATGCATTTTATGCATTGGTAAAAGCACTATGATGAAAAGTGTGATATGTTTTCAGGTATCTCCTACACTAATAGAGCCACATGCTCACCGGTTTGCCACATGATGTAGGCCTATGGACTGAACAAGAAACCACCAAAAATTTTAACCAGTCATCGTTCTCACAACACTGAGGACCAGTCATTCGAAATGACTTCTCCATGCATTTTATGCATTGGTAAAAGCACTATGATGAAAAGTGTGATATGTTTTCAGGTATCTCCTATACTAATAGAGCCACATGCTCACCGGTTTGCCACATGATGTAGGCCTATGGACTGAACAAGAAACCACCAAAAATTTTAACCAGTCATCGTTCTCACAACACTGAGGACCAGTCATTCGAAATGACTTCTCCATGCATTTTATGCATTGGTAAAAGCACTATGATGAAAAGTGTGATATGTTTTCAGGTATCTCCTATACTAATAGAGCCACATGCTCACCGGTTTGCCACATGATGTAGGCCTATGGACTGAACAAGAAACCACCAAAAATTTTAACCAGTCATCGTTTTCACAACACTGAGGACCAGTCATTCGAAATGACTTCTCCATGCATTTTATGCATTGGTAAAAGCACTATGATGAAAAGTGTGATATGTTTTCAGGTATCTCCTATACTAATAGAGCCACATGCTCACCGGTTTGCCACATGATGTAGGCCTATGGACTGAACAAGAAACCACCAAAATTTTAACCAGTCATCGTTCTCACAACACTGAGGACCAGTCATTCGAAATGACTTCTCCATGCATTTTATGCATTGGTAAAAGCACTCTGATGAAAAGTGTGATATGTTTTCAGGTATCTCCTACACTAATAGAGCCATATGCTCACCGGTTTGCCACATGACGTAGGCCTATGGACTGAACAAGAAACCACCAAAAATTTTAACCAGTCATCGTTCTCACAACACTGAGGACCAGTCATTCGAAATGACTTCTCCATGCATTTTATGCATTGGTAAAAGCACTATGATGAAAAGTGTGATATGTTTTCAGGTATCTCCTATACTAATAGAGCCACATGCTCACCGGTTTGCCACATGATGTAGGCCTATGGACTGAACAAGAAACCACCAAAAATTTTAACCAGTCATCGTTCTCACAACACTGAGGACCAGTCATTCGAAATGACTTCTCCATGCATTTTATGCATTGGTAAAAGCACTATGATGAAAAGTGTGATATGTTTTCAGGTATCTCCTATACTAATAGAGCCACATGCTCACCAGTTTGCCACATGATGTAGGCCTATGGACTGAACAAGAAACCACCAAAAATTTTAACCAGTCATCGTTCTCACAACACTGAGGACCAGTCATTCGAAATGACTTCTCCATGCATTTTATGCATTGGTAAAAGCACTATGATGAAAAGTGTGATATGTTTTCAGGTATCTCCTATACTAATAGAGCCACATGCTCACCGGTTTGCCACATGATGTAGGCCTATGGACTGAACAAGAAACCACCAAAAATTTTAACCAGTCATCGTTCTCACAACACTGAGGACCAGTCATTCGAAATGACTTCTCCATGCATTTTATGCATTGGTAAAAGCACTATGATGAAAAGTGTGATATGTTTTCAGGTATCTCCTATACTAATAGAGCCACATGCTCACCGGTTTGCCACATGATGTAGGCCTATGGACTGAACAAGAAACCACCAAAAATTTTAACCAGTCATCGTTCTCACAACACTGAGGACCAGTCATTCGAAATGACTTCTCCATGCATTTTATGCATTGGTAAAAGCACTATGATGAAAAGTGTGATATGTTTTCAGATATCTCCTATACTAATAGAGCCACATGCTCACCGGTTTGCCACATGATGTAGGCCTATGGACTGAACACGAAACCACCAAAAATTTTAACCAGTCATCGTTCTCACAACACTGAGGACCAGTCATTCGAAATGACTTCTCCATGCATTTTATGCGTTGGTAAAAGCACTATGATGAAAAGTGTGATATGTTTTCAGGTATCTCCTATACTAATAGAGCCACATGCTCACCGGTTTGCCACATGATGTAGGCCTATGGACTGAACAAGAAACCACCAAAATTTTAACCAGTCATCGTTCTCACAACACTGAGGACCAGTCATTCGAAATGACTTCTCCATGCATTTTATGCATTGGTAAAAGCACTATGATGAAAAGTGTGATATGTTTTCAGGTATCTCCTATACTAATAGAGCCACATGCTCACCGGTTTGCCACATGATGTAGGCCTATGGACTGAACAAGAAACCACCAAAAATTTTAACCAGTCATCGTTCTCACAACACTGAGGACCAGTCATTCGAAATGACTTCTCCATGCATTTTATGCATTGGTAAAAGCACTATGATGAAAAGTGTGATATGTTTTCAGGTATCTCCTATACTAATAGAGCCACATGCTCACCGGTTTGCCACATGATGTAGACCTATGGACTGAACAAGAAACCACCAAAAATTTTAACCAGTCATCGTTCTCACAACACTGAGGACCAGTCATTCGAAATGACTTCTCCATGCATTTTATGCATTGGTAAAAGCACTATGATGAAAAGTGTGATATGTTTTCAGGTATCTCCTATACTAATAGAGCCACATGCTCACCGGTTTGCCACATGATGTAGGCCTATGGACTGAACAAGAAACCACCAAAAATTTTAACCAGTCATCGTTCTCACAACACTGAGGACCAGTCATTCGAAATGACTTCTCCATGCATTTTATGCATTGGTAAAAGCACTATGATGAAAAGTGTGATATGTTTTCAGGTATCTCCTATACTAATAGAGCCACATGCTCACCGGTTTGCCACATGATGTAGGCCTATGGACTGAACAAGAAACCACCAAAAATTTTAACCAGTCATCGTTCTCACAACACTGAGGACCAGTCATTCGAAATGACTTCTCCATGCATTTTATGCATTGGTAAAAGCACTATGATGAAAAGTGTGATATGTTTTCAGGTATCTCCTATACTAATAGAGCCACATGCTCACCGGTTTGCCACATGATGTAGGCCTATGGACTGAACAAGAAACCACCAAAAATTTTAACCAGTCATCGTTCTCACAACACTGAGGACCAGTCATTCGAAATGACTTCTCCATGCATTTTATGCATTGGTAAAAGCACTATGATGAAAAGTGTGATATGTTTTCAGGTATCTCCTACACTAATAGAGCCACATGCTCACCGGTTTGCCACATGATGTAGGCCTATGGACTGAACAAGAAACCACCAAAAATTTTAACCAGTCATCGTTCTCACAACACTGAGGACCAGTCATTCGAAATGACTTCTCCATGCATTTTATGCATTGGTAAAAGCACTATGATGAAAAGTGTGATATGTTTTCAGGTATCTCCTATACTAATAGAGCCACATGCTCACCGGTTTGCCACATGATGTAGGCCTATGGACTGAACAAGAAACCACCAAAATTTTTAACCAGTCATCGTTCTCACAACACTGAGGACCAGTCATTCGAAATGACTTCTCCATGCATTTTATGCATTGGTAAAAGCACTATGATGAAAAGTGTGATATGTTTTCAGGTATCTCCTATACTAATAGAGCCACATGCTCACCGGTTTGCCACATGATGTAGGCCTATGGACTGAACAAGAAACCACCAAAAATTTTAACCAGTCATCGTTCTCACAACACTGAGGACCAGTCATTCGAAATGACTTCTCCATGCATTTTATGCATTGGTAAAAGCACTATGATGAAAAGTGTGATATGTTTTCAGGTATCTCCTATACTAATAGAGCCACATGCTCACTGGTTTGCCACATGATGTAGGCCTATGGACTGAACAAGAAACCACCAAAAATTTTAACCAGTCATCGTTCTCACAACACTGAGGACCAGTCATTCGAAATGACTTCTCCATGCATTTTATGCATTGGTAAAAGCACTATGATGAAAAGTGTGATATGTTTTCAGGTATCTCCTATACTAATAGAGCCACATGCTCACCGGTTTGCCACATGATGTAGGCCTATGGACTGAACAAGAAACCACCAAAAATTTTAACCAGTCATCGTTCTCACAACACTGAGGACCAGTCATTCGAAATGACTTCTCCATGCATTTTATGCATTGGTAAAAGCACTATGATGAAAAGTGTGATATGTTTTCAGGTATCTCCTATACTAATAGAGCCACATGCTCACCGGTTTGCCACATGATGTAGGCCTATGGACTGAACAAGAAACCACCAAAAATTTTAACCAGTCATCGTTCTCACAACACTGAGGACCAGTCATTCGAAATGACTTCTCCATGCATTTTATGCATTGGTAAAAGCACTATGATGAAAAGTGTGATATGTTTTCAGGTATCTCCTATACTAATAGAGCCACATGCTCACCGGTTTGCCACATGATGTAGGCCTATGGACTGAACAAGAAACCACCAAAAATTTTAACCAGTCATCGTTCTCACAACACTGAGGACCAGTCATTCGAAATGACTTCTCCATGCATTTTATGCATTGGTAAAAGCACTATGATGAAAAGTGTGATATGTTTTCAGGTATCTCCTATACTAATAGAGCCACATGCTCACCGGTTTGCCACATGATGTAGGCCTATGGACTGAACAAGAAACCACCAAAAATTTTAACCAGTCATCGTTCTCACAACACTGAGGACCAGTCATTCGAAATGACTTCTCCATGCATTTTATGCATTGGTAAAAGCACTATGATGAAAAGTGTGATATGTTTTCAGGTATCTCCTATACTAATAGAGCCACATGCTCACCGGTTTGCCACATGATGTAGGCCTATGGACTGAACAAGAAAACCACCAAAATTTTAACCAGTCATCGTTCTCACAACACTGAGGACCAGTCATTCGAAATGAATTCTCCATGCATTTTATGCATTGGTAAAAGCACTATGATGAAAAGTGTGATATGTTTTCAGGTATCTCCTATACTAATAGAGCCACATGCTCACCGGTTTGCCACATGATGTAGGCCTATGGACTGAACAAGAAACCACCAAAAATTTTAACCAGTCATCGTTCTCACAACACTGAGGACCAGTCATTCGAAATGACTTCTCCATGCATTTTTTGCATTGGTAAAAGCACTATGATGAAAAGTGTGATATGTTTTCAGGTATCTCCTATACTAATAGAGCCACATGCTCACCGGTTTGCCACATGATGTAGGCCTATGGACTGAACAAGAAACCACCAAAAATTTTAACCAGTCATCGTTCTCACAACACTGAGGACCAGTCATTCGAAATGACTTCTCCATTCATTTTATGCATTGGTAAAAGCACTATGATGAAAGTGTGATATGTTTTCAGGTATCCTATACTAATAGAGCCACATGCTCACCGGTTTGCCACATGATGTAGGCCTATGGACTGAACAAGAAACCACCAAAAATTTTAACCAGTCATCGTTCTCACAACACTGAGGACCAGTCATTCGAAATGACTTCTCCATGCATTTTATGCATTGGTAAAGCACTATGATGAAAAGTGTGATATGTTTTCAGGTATCTCCTATACTAATAGAGCCACATGCTCACCGGTTTGCCACATGATGTAGGCCTATGGACTGAACAAGAAACCACCAAAATTTTAACCAGTCATCGTTCTCACAACACTGAGGACCAGTCATTCGAAATGACTTCTCCATGCATTTTATGCATTGGTAAAAGCACTATGATGAAAAGTGTGATATGTTTTCAGGTATCTCCGATACTAATAGAGCCACATGCTCACCGGTTTGCCACACGATGTAGGCCTATGGACTGAACAAGAAACCACCAAAAATTTTAACCAGTCATCGTTCTCACAACACTGAGGACCAGTCATTCGAAATGACTTCTCCATGCATTTTATGCATTGGTAAAAGCACTATGATGAAAAGTGTGATATGTTTTCAGGTATCTCCTATACTAATAGAGCCACATGCTCACCGGTTTGCCACATGATGTAGGCCTATGGACTGAACAAGAAACCACCAAAAATTTTAACCAGTCATCGTTCTCACAACACTGAGGACCAGTCATTCGAAATGACTTCTCCATGCATTTTATGCATTGGTAAAAGCACTATGATGAAAAGTGTGATATGTTTTCAGGTATCTCCTATACTAATAGAGCCACATGCTCACCGGTTTGCCACATGATGTAGGCCTATGGACTGAACAAGAAACCACCAAAAATTTTAACCAGTCATCGTTCTCACAACACTGAGGACCAGTCATTCGAAATGACTTCTCCATGCATTTTATGCATTGGTAAAAGCACTATGATGAAAAGTGTGATATGTTTTCAGGTATCTCCTATACTAATAGAGCCACATGCTCACCGGTTTGCCACATGATGTAGGCCTATGGACTGAACAAGAAACCACCAACAATTTTAACCAGTCATCGTTCTCACAACACTGAGGACCAGTCATTCGAAATGACTTCTCCATGCATTTTATGCATTGGTAAAAGCACTATGATGAAAAGTGTGATATGTTTTCAGGTATCTCCTACACTAATAGAGCCACATGCTCACCGGTTTGCCACATGATGTAGGCCTATGGACTGAACAAGAAACCACCAAAAATTTTAACCAGTCATCGTTCTGACAACACTGAGGACCAGTCATTCGAAATGACTTCTCCATGCATTTTATGCATTGGTAAAAGCACTATGATGAAAAGTGTGATATGTTTTCAGGTATCTCCTATACTAATAGAGCCACATGCTCACCGGTTTGCCACATGATGTAGGCTTATGGACTGAACAAGAAACCACCAAAAATTTTAACCAGTCATCGTTCTCACAACACTGAGGACCAGTCATTCGAAATGACTTCTCCATGCATTTTATGCATTGGTAAAAGCACTATGATGAAAAGTGTGATATGTTTTCAGGTATCTCCTATACTAATAGAGCCACATGCTCACCGGTTTGCCACATGATGTAGGCCTATGGACTGAACAAGAAACCACCAAAAATTTTAACCAGTCATCGTTCTCACAACACTGAGGACCAGTCATTCGAAATGACTTCTCCATGCATTTTATGCATTGGTAAAAGCACTATGATGAAAAGTGTGATATGTTTTCAGGTATCTCCTATACTAATAGAGCCACATGCTCACCGGTTTGCCACATGATGTAGGCCTATGGACTGAACAAGAAACCACCAACAATTTTAACCAGTCATCGTTCTCACAACACTGAGGACCAGTCATTCGAATGACTTCTCCATGCATTTTATGCATTGGTAAAAGCACTATGATGAAAAGTGTGATATGTTTTCAGGTATCTCCTACACTAATAGAGCCACATGCTCACCGGTTTGCCACATGATGTAGGCCTATGGACTGAACAAGAAACCACCAAAAATTTTAACCAGTCATCGTTCTCACAACACTGAGGACCAGTCATTCGAAATGACTTCTCCATGCATTTTATGCATTGGTAAAAGCACTATGATGAAAAGTGTGATATGTTTTCAGGTATCTCCTATACTAATAGAGCCACATGCTCACCGGTTTGCCACATGATGTAGGCTTATGGACTGAACAAGAAACCACCAAAAATTTTAACCAGTCATCGTTCTCACAACACTGAGGACCAGTCATTCGAAATGACTTCTCCATGCATTTTATGCATTGGTAAAAGCACTATGATGAAAAGTGTGATATGTTTTCAGGTATCTCCTATACTAATAGAGCCACATGCTCACCGGTTTGCCACATGATGTAGGCCTATGGACTGAACAAGAAACCACCAAAAATTTTAACCAGTCATCGTTCTCACAACACTGAGGACCAGTCATTCGAAATGACTTCTCCATGCATTTTATGCATTGGTAAAAGCACTATGATGAAAAGTGTGATATGTTTTCAGGTATCTCCTATACTAATAGAGCCACATGCTCACCGGTTTGCCACATGATGTAGGCCTATGGACTGAACAAGAAACCACCAAAAATTTTAACCAGTCATCGTTCTCACAACACTGAGGACCAGTCATTCGAAATGACTTCTCCATGCATTTTATGCATTGGTAAAAGCACTATGATGAAAAGTGTGATATGTTTTCAGGTATCTCCTATACTAATAGAGCCACATGCTCACCGGTTTGCCACATGATGTAGGCCTATGGACTGAACAAGAAACCACCAAAAATTTTAACCAGTCATCGTTCTCACAACACTGAGGACCAGTCATTCGAAATGACTTCTCCATGCATTTTATGCATTGGTAAAAGCACTCTGATGAAAAGTGTGATATGTTTTCAGGTATCTCCTACACTAATAGAGCCACATGCTCACCGGTTTGCCACATGACGTAGGCCTATGGACTGAACAAGAAACCACCAAAAATTTTAACCAGTCATCGTTCTCACAACACTGAGGACCAGTCATTCGAAAATGACTTCTCCATGCATTTTATGCATTGGTAAAAGCACTATGATGAAAAGTGTGATATGTTTTCAGGTATCTCCTATACTAATAGAGCCACATGCTCACCGGTTTGCCACATGATGTAGGCCTATGGACTGAACAAGAAACCACCAAAAATTTTAACCAGTCATCGTTCTCACAACACTGAGGACCAGTCATTCGAAATGACTTCTCCATGCATTTTATGCATTGGTAAAAGCACTATGATGAAAAGTGTGATATGTTTTCAGGTATCTCCTATACTAATAGAGCCACATGCTCACCAGTTTGCCACATGATGTAGGCCTATGGACTGAACAAGAAACCACCAAAAATTTTAACCAGTCATCGTTCTCACAACACTGAGGACCAGTCATTCGAAATGACTTCTCCATGCATTTTATGCATTGGTAAAAGCACTATGATGAAAAGTGTGATATGTTTTCAGGTATCTCCTATACTAATAGAGCCACATGCTCACCGGTTTGCCACATGATGTAGGCCTATGGACTGAACAAGAAACCACCAAAAATTTTAACCAGTCATCGTTCTCACAACACTGAGGACCAGTCATTCGAAATGACTTCTCCATGCATTTTATGCATTGGTAAAAGCACTATGATGAAAAGTGTGATATGTTTTCAGGTATCTCCTATACTAATAGAGCCACATGCTCACCGGTTTGCCACATGATGTAGGCCTATGGACTGAACAAGAAACCACCAAAAATTTTAACCAGTCATCGTTCTCACAACACTGAGGACCAGTCATTCGAAATGACTTCTCCATGCATTTTATGCATTGGTAAAAGCACTATGATGAAAAGTGTGATATGTTTTCAGGTATCTCCTACACTAATAGAGCCACATGCTCACCGGTTTGCCACATGATGTAGGCCTATGGACTGAACAAGAAACCACCAAAAATTTTAACCAGTCATCGTTCTCACAACACTGAGGACCAGTCATTCGAAATGACTTCTCCATGCATTTTATGCATTGGTAAAAGCACTATGATGAAAAGTGTGATATGTTTTCAGGTATCTCCTATACTAATAGAGCCACATGCTCACCGGTTTGCCACATGATGTAGGCCTATGGACTGAACAAGAAACCACCAAAAATTTTAACCAGTCATCGTTCTCACAACACTGAGGACCAGTCATTCGAAATGACTTCTCCATGCATTTTATGCATTGGTAAAAGCACTATGATGAAAAGTGTGATATGTTTTCAGGTATCTCCTATACTAATAGAGCCACATGCTCACCGGTTTGCCACATGATGTAGGCCTATGGACTGAACAAGAAACCACCAAAAATTTTAACCAGTCATCGTTTTCACAACACTGAGGACCAGTCATTCGAAATGACTTCTCCATGCATTTTATGCATTGGTAAAAGCACTATGATGAAAAGTGTGATATGTTTTCAGGTATCTCCTATACTAATAGAGCCACATGCTCACCGGTTTGCCACATGATGTAGGCCTATGGACTGAACAAGAAACCACCAAAAATTTTAACCAGTCATCGTTCTCACAACACTGAGGACCAGTCATTCGAAATGACTTCACCATGCATTTTATGCATTGGTAAAAGCACTATGATGAAAAGTGTGATATGTTTTCAGGTATCTCCTATACTAATAGAGCCACATGCTCACCGGTTTGCCACATGATGTAGGCCTATGGACTGAACAAGAAACCACCAAAAATTTTAACCAGTCATCGTTCTCACAACACTGAGGACCAGTCATTCGAAATGACTTCTCCATGCATTTTATGCATTGGTAAAAGCACTATGATGAAAAGTGTGATATGTTTTCAGGTATCTCCTATACTAATAGAGCCACATGCTCACCGGTTTGCCACATGATGTAGGCCTATGGACTGAACAAGAAACCACCAAAAATTTTAACCAGTCATCGTTCTCACAACACTGAGGACCAGTCATTCGAAATGACTTCTCCATGCATTTTATGCATTGGTAAAAGCACTATGATGAAAAGTGTGATATGTTTTCAGGTATCTCCTATACTAATAGAGCCACATGCTCACCGGTTTGCCACATGATGTAGGCCTATGGACTGAACAAGAAACCACCAAAAATTTTAACCAGTCATCGTTCTCACAACACTGAGGACCAGTCATTCGAAATGACTTCTCCATGCATTTTATGCATTGGTAAAAGCACTATGATGAAAAGTGTGATATGTTTTCAGGTATCTCCTATACTAATAGAGCCCCATGCTCACCGATTTGCCACATGATGTAGGCCTATGGACTGAACAAGAAACCACCAAAAATATTAACTAGTCATCGTTCTCACAACACTGAGGACCAGTCATTCGAAATGACTTCTCCATGCATTTTATGCATTGGTAAAAGCACTATGATGAAAAGTGTGATATGTTTTCAGGTATCTCCTATACTAATAGAGCCACATGCTCACCGGTTTGCCACATGACGTAGGCCTATGGACTGAACAAGAAACCACCAAAAATTTTAACCAGTCATTGTTCTCACAACACTGAGGACCAGTCATTCGAAATGACTTCTCCATGCATTTTATGCATTGGTAAAAGCACTATGATGTGATATGTTTTCAGGTATCTCCTATACTAATAGAGCCACATGCTCACCGATTTGCCACATGATGTAGGCCTATGGACTGAACAAGAAACCACCAAAAATTTTAACCAGTCATCGTTCTCACAACACTGAGGACCAGTCATTCGAAATGACTTCTCCATGCATTTTATGCATTGGTAAAAGCACTATGATGAAAAGTGTGATATGTTTTCAGGTATCTCCTATACTAATAGAGCCACATGCTCACCGGTTTGCCACATGATGTAGGCCTATGGACTGAACAAGAAACCACCAAAAATTTTAACCAGTCATCGTTCTCACAACACTGAGGAGCAGTCATTCGAAATGACTTCTCCATGCATTTTATGCATTGGTAAAAGCACTATGATGAAAAGTGTGATATGTTTTCAGGTATCTCCTATACTAATAGAGCCACATGCTCACCGGTTTGCCACATGATGTAGGCCTATGGACTGAACAAGAAACCACCAAAAATTTTAACCAGTCATCGTTCTCACAACACTGAGGACCAGTCATTCGAAATGACTTCTCCATGCATTTTATGCATTGGTAAAAGCACTATGATGAAAAGTGTGATATGTTTTCAGGTATCTCCTATACTAATAGAGCCACATGCTCACCGGTTTGCCACATGATGTAGGCCTATGGACTGAACAAGAAACCACCAAAAATTTTAACCAGTCATCGTTCTCACAACACTGAGGAGCAGTCATTCGAAATGACTTCTCCATGCATTTTATGCATTGGTAAAGGCACTATGATGAAAAGTGTGATATGTTTTCAGGTATCTCCTATACTAATAGAGCCACATGCTCACCGGTTTGCCACATGATGTAGGCCTATGGACTGAACAAGAAACCACCAAAAATTTTAACCAGTCATCGTTCTCACAACACTGAGGACCAGTCATTCGAAATGACTTCACCATGCATTTTATGCATTGGTAAAAGCACTATGATGAAAAGTGTGATATGTTTTCAGGTATCTCCTATACTAATAGAGCCACATGCTCACCGGTTTGCCACATGATGTAGGCCTATGGACTGAACAAGAAACCACCAAAAATTTTAACCAGTCATCGTTCTCACAACACTGAGGACCAGTCATTCGAAATGACTTCTCCATGCATTTTATGCATTGGTAAACGCACTATGATGAAAAGTGTGATATGTTTTCAGGTATCTCCTATACTAATAGAGCCACATGCTCACCGGTTTGCCACATGATGTAGGCCTATGGACTGAACAAGAAACCACCAAAAATTTTAACCAGTCATCGTTCTCACAACACTGAGGACCAGTCATTCGAAATGACTTCTCCATGCATTTTATGCATTGGTAAAAGCACTATGATGAAAAGTGTGATATGTATTCAGGTATCTCCTATACTAATAGAGCCACATGCTCACCGGTTTGCCACATGATGTAGGCCTATGGACTGAACAAGAAACCACCAAAAATTTTAACCAGTCATCGTTCTCACAACACTGAGGACCAGTCATTCGAAATGACTTCTCCATGCATTTTATGCATTGGTAAAAGCACTATGATGAAAAGTGTGATATGTTTTCAGGTATCTCCTATACTAATAGAGCCACATGCTCACCGGTTTGCCACATGATGTAGGCCTATGGACTGAACAAGAAACCACCAAAAATTTTAACCAGTCATCGTTCTCACAACACTGAGGACCAGTCATTCGAAATGACTTCTCCATGCATTTTATGCATTGGTAAAAGCACTATGATGAAAAGTGTGATATGTTTTCAGGTATCTCCTATACTAATAGAGCCACATGCTCACCGGTTTGCCACATGATGTAGGCCTATGGACTGAACAAGAAACCACCAAAAATTTTAACCAGTCATCGTTCTCACAACACTGAGGAGCAGTCATTCGAAATGACTTCTCCATGCATTTTATGCATTGGTAAAGGCACTATGATGAAAAGTGTGATATGTTTTCAGGTATCTCCTATACTAATAGAGCCACATGCTCACCGGTTTGCCACATGATGTAGGCCTATGGACTGAACAAGAAACCACCAAAAATTTTAACCAGTCATCGTTCTCACAACACTGAGGACCAGTCATTCGAAATGACTTCACCATGCATTTTATGCATTGGTAAAAGCACTATGATGAAAAGTGTGATGTTTTCAGGTATCTCCTATACTAATAGAGCCACATGCTCACCGGTTTGCCACATGATGTAGGCCTATGGACTGAACAAGAAACCACCAAAAATTTTAACCAGTCATCGTTCTCACAACACTGAGGACCAGTCATTCGAAATGACTTCTCCATGCATTTTATGCATTGGTAAACGCACTATGATGAAAAGTGTGATATGTTTTCAGGTATCTCCTATACTAATAGAGCCACATGCTCACCGGTTTGCCACATGACGTAGGCCTATGGACTGAACAAGAAACCACCAAAAATTTTAACCAGTCATTGTTCTCACAACACTGAGGACCAGTCATTCGAAATGACTTCTCCATGCATTTTATGCATTGGTAAAAGCACTATGATGTGATATGTTTTCAGGTATCTCCTATACTAATAGAGCCACATGCTCACCGGTTTGCCACATGATGTAGGCCTATGGACTGAACAAGAAACCACCAAAAATTTTAACCAGTCATCGTTCTCACAACACTGAGGACCAGTCATTCGAAATGACTTCTCCATGCATTTTATGCATTGGTAAAAGCACTATGATGAAAAGTGTGATATGTTTTCAGGTATCTCCTATACTAATAGAGCCACATGCTCACCGGTTTGCCACATGATGTAGGCCTATGGACTGAACAAGAAACCACCAAAAATTTTAACCAGTCATCGTTCTCACAACACTGAGGACCAGTCATTCGAAATGACTTCTCCATGCATTTTATGCATTGGTAAAAGCACTATGATGAAAAGTGTGATATGTTTTCAGGTATCTCCTATACTAATAGAGCCACATGCTCACCGGTTTGCCACATGATGTAGGCCTATGGACTGAACAAGAAACCACCAAAAATTTTAACCAGTCATCGTTCTCACAACACTGAGGACCAGTCATTCGAAATGACTTCTCCATGCATTTTATGCATTGGTAAAGGCACTATGATGAAAAGTGTGATATGTTTTCAGGTATCTCCTATACTAATAGAGCCACATGCTCACCGGTTTGCCACATGATGTAGGCCTATGGACTGAACAAGAAACCACCAAAAATTTTAACCAGTCATCGTTCTCACAACACTGAGGACCAGTCATTCGAAATGACTTCACCATGCATTTTATGCATTGGTAAAAGCACTATGATGAAAAGTGTGATATGTTTTCAGGTATCTCCTATACTAATAGAGCCACATGCTCACCGGTTTGCCACATGATGTAGGCCTATGGACTGAACAAGAAACCACCAAAAATTTTAACCAGTCATCGTTCTCACAACACTGAGGACCAGTCATTCGAAATGACTTCTCCATGCATTTTATGCATTGGTAAACGCACTATGATGAAAAGTGTGATATGTTTTCAGGTATCTCCTATACTAATAGAGCCACATGCTCACCGGTTTGCCACATGATGTAGGCCTATGGACTGAACAAGAAACCACCAAAAATTTTAACCAGTCATCGTTCTCACAACACTGAGGACCAGTCATTCGAAATGACTTCTCCATGCATTTTATGCATTGGTAAAAGCACTATGATGAAAAGTGTGATATGTTTTCAGGTATCTCCTATACTAATAGAGCCACATGCTCACCGGTTTGCCACATGATGTAGGCCTATGGACTGAACAAGAAACCACCAAAAATTTTAACCAGTCATCGTTCTCACAACACTGAGGACCAGTCATTCGAAATGACTTCTCCATGCATTTTATGCATTGGTAAAAGCACTATGATGAAAAGTGTGATATGTTTTCAGGTATCTCCTATACTAATAGAGCCACATGCTCACCGGTTTGCCACATGATGTAGGCCTATGGACTGAACAAGAAACCACCAAAAATTTTAACCAGTCATCGTTCTCACAACACTGAGGACCAGTCATTCGAAATGACTTCTCCATGCATTTTATGCATTGGTAAAAGCACTATGATGAAAAGTGTGATATGTTTTCAGGTATCTCCTATACTAATAGAGCCACATGCTCACCAGTTTGCCACATGATGTAGGCCTATGGACTGAACAAGAAACCACCAAAAATTTTAACCAGTCATCGTTCTCACAACACTGAGGACCAGTCATTCGAAATGACTTCTCCATGCATTTTATGCATTGGTAAAAGCACTATGATGAAAAGTGTGATATGTTTTCAGGTATCTCCTATACTAATAGAGCCACATGCTCACCGGTTTGCCACATGATGTAGGCCTATGGACTGAACAAGAAACCACCAAAAATTTTAACCAGTCATCGTTCTCACAACACTGAGGACCAGTCATTCGAAATGACTTCTCCATGCATTTTATGCATTGGTAAAAGCACTATGATGAAAAGTGTGATATGTTTTCAGGTATCTCCTATACTAATAGAGCCACATGCTCACCGGTTTGCCACATGATGTAGGCCTATGGACTGAACAAGAAACCACCAAAAATTTTAACCAGTCATCGTTCTCACAACACTGAGGAGCAGTCATTCGAAATGACTTCTCCATGCATTTTATGCATTGGTAAAGGCACTATGATGAAAAGTGTGATATGTTTTCAGGTATCTCCTATACTAATAGAGCCACATGCTCACCGGTTTGCCACATGATGTAGGCCTATGGACTGAACAAGAAACCACCAAAAATTTTAACCAGTCATCGTTCTCACAACACTGAGGACCAGTCATTCGAAATGACTTCACCATGCATTTTATGCATTGGTAAAAGCACTATGATGAAAAGTGTGATATGTTTTCAGGTATCTCCTATACTAATAGAGCCACATGCTCACCGGTTTGCCACATGATGTAGGCCTATGGACTGAACAAGAAACCACCAAAAATTTTAACCAGTCATCGTTCTCACAACACTGAGGACCAGTCATTCGAAATGACTTCTCCATGCATTTTATGCATTGGTAAAAGCACTATGATGAAAAGTGTGATATGTTTTCAGGTATCTCCTATACTAATAGAGCCACATGCTCACCGGTTTGCCACATGATGTAGGCCTATGGACTGAACAAGAAACCACCAAAAATTTTAACCAGTCATCGTTCTCACAACACTGAGGACCAGTCATTCGAAATGACTTCTCCATGCATTTTATGCATTGGTAAAAGCACTATGATGAAAAGTGTGATGTTTTCAGGTATCTCCTATACTAATAGAGCCACATGCTCACCGGTTTGCCACATGATGTAGGCCTATGGACTGAACAAGAAACCACCAAAAATTTTAACCAGTCATCGTTCTCACAACACTGAGGACCAGTCATTCGAAATGACTTCTCCATGCATTTTATGCATTGGTAAAAGCACTATGATGAAAAGTGTGATATGTTTTCAGGTATCTCCTATACTAATAGAGCCACATGCTCACCGGTTTGCCACATGATGTAGGCCTATGGACTGAACAAGAAACCACCAAAAATTTTAACCAGTCATCGTTCTCACAACACTGAGGACCAGTCATTCGAAATGACTTCTCCATGCATTTTATGCATTGGTAAAAGCACTATGATGAAAAGTGTGATATGTTTTCAGGTATCTCCTATACTAATAGAGCCACATGCTCACCGGTTTGCCACATGATGTAGGCCTATGGACTGAACAAGAAACCACCAAAAATTTTAACCAGTCATCGTTCTCACAACACTGAGGACCAGTCATTCGAAATGACTTCTCCATGCATTTTATGCATTGGTAAAAGCACTATGATGAAAAGTGTGATATGTTTTCAGGTATCTCCTATACTAATAGAGCCACATGCTCACCGGTTTGCCACATGATGTAGGCCTATGGACTGAACAAGAAACCACCAAAAATTTTAACCAGTCATCGTTCTCACAACACTGAGGACCAGTCATTCGAAATGACTTCTCCATGCATTTTATGCATTGGTAAAAGCACTATGATGAAAAGTGTGATATGTTTTCAGGTATCTCCTATACTAATAGAGCCCCATGCTCACCGATTTGCCACATGATGTAGGCCTATGGACTGAACAAGAAACCACCAAAAATATTAACTAGTCATCGTTCTCACAACACTGAGGACCAGTCATTCGAAATGACTTCTCCATGCATTTTATGCATTGGTAAAAGCACTATGATGAAAAGTGTGATATGTTTTCAGGTATCTCCTATACTAATAGAGCCACATGCTCACCGGTTTGCCACATGACGTAGGCCTATGGACTGAACAAGAAACCACCAAAAATTTTAACCAGTCATTGTTCTCACAACACTGAGGACCAGTCATTCGAAATGACTTCTCCATGCATTTTATGCATTGGTAAAAGCACTATGATGTGATATGTTTTCAGGTATCTCCTATACTAATAGAGCCACATGCTCACCGGTTTGCCACATGATGTAGGCCTATGGACTGAACAAGAAACCACCAAAAATTTTAACCAGTCATCGTTCTCACAACACTGAGGACCATTCATTCGAAATGACTTCTCCATGCATTTTATGCATTGGTAAAAGCACTATGATGAAAAGTGTGATATGTTTTCAGGTATCTCCTATACTAATAGAGCCACATGCTCACCGGTTTGCCACATGATGTAGGCCTATGGACTGAACAAGAAACCACCAAAAATTTTAACCAGTCATCGTTCTCACAACACTGAGGACCAGTCATTCGAAATGACTTCTCCATGCATTTTATGCATTGGTAAAAGCACTATGATGAAAAGTGTGATATGTTTTCAGGTATCTCCTATACTAATAGAGCCACATGCTCACCGGTTTGCCACATGATGTAGGCCTATGGACTGAACAAGAAACCACCAAAAATTTTAACCAGTCATCGTTCTCACAACACTGAGGACCAGTCATTCGAAATGACTTCTCCATGCATTTTATGCATTGGTAAAAGCACTATGATGAAAAGTGTGATATGTTTTCAGGTATCTCCTATACTAATAGAGCCACATGCTCACCGGTTTGCCACATGATGTAGGCCTATGGACTGAACAAGAAACCACCAAAAATTTTAACCAGTCATCGTTCTCACAACACTGAGGAGCAGTCATTCGAAATGACTTCTCCATGCATTTTATGCATTGGTAAAGGCACTATGATGAAAAGTGTGATATGTTTTCAGGTATCTCCTATACTAATAGAGCCACATGCTCACCGGTTTGCCACATGATGTAGGCCTATGGACTGAACAAGAAACCACCAAAAATTTTAACCAGTCATCGTTCTCACAACACTGAGGACCAGCCATTCGAAATGACTTCACCATGCATTTTATGCATTGGTAAAAGCACTATGATGAAAAGTGTGATATGTTTTCAGGTATCTCCTATACTAATAGAGCCACATGCTCACCGGTTTGCCACATGATGTAGGCCTATGGACTGAACAAGAACCCACCAAAAATTTTAACCAGTCATCGTTCTCACAACACTGAGGACCAGTCATTCGAAATGACTTCTCCATGCATTTTATGCATTGGTAAACGCACTATGATGAAAAGTGTGATATGTTTTCAGGTATCTCCTATACTAATAGAGCCACATGCTCACCGGTTTGCCACATGATGTAGGCCTATGGACTGAACAAGAAACCACCAAAAATTTTAACCAGTCATCGTTCTCACAACACTGAGGACCAGTCATTCGAAATGACTTCTCCATGCATTTTATGCATTGGTAAAAGCACTATGATGAAAAGTGTGATATGTTTTCAGGTATCTCCTATACTAATAGAGCCACATGCTCACCGGTTTGCCACATGATGTAGGCCTATGGACTGAACAAGAAACCACCAAAAATTTTAACCAGTCATCGTTCTCACAACACTGAGGACCAGTCATTCGAAATGACTTCTCCATGCATTTTATGCATTGGTAAAAGCACTATGATGAAAAGTGTGATATGTTTTCAGGTATCTCCTATACTAATAGAGCCACATGCTCACCGGTTTGCCACATGATGTAGGCCTATGGACTGAACAAGAAACCACCAAAAATTTTAACCAGTCATCGTTCTCACAACACTGAGGAGCAGTCATTCGAAATGACTTCTCCATGCATTTTATGCATTGGTAAAGGCACTATGATGAAAAGTGTGATATGTTTTCAGGTATCTCCTATACTAATAGAGCCACATGCTCACCGGTTTGCCACATGATGTAGGCCTATGGACTGAACAAGAAACCACCAAAAATTTTAACCAGTCATCGTTCTCACAACACTGAGGACCAGTCATTCGAAATGACTTCACCATGCATTTTATGCATTGGTAAAAGCACTATGATGAAAAGTGTGATATGTTTTCAGGTATCTCCTATACTAATAGAGCCACATGCTCACCGGTTTGCCACATGATGTAGGCCTATGGACTGAACAAGAACCCACCAAAAATTTTAACCAGTCATCGTTCTCACAACACTGAGGACCAGTCATTCGAAATGACTTCTCCATGCATTTTATGCATTGGTAAACGCACTATGATGAAAAGTGTGATATGTTTTCAGGTATCTCCTATACTAATAGAGCCACATGCTCACCGGTTTGCCACATGATGTAGGCCTATGGACTGAACAAGAAACCACCAAAAATTTTAACCAGTCATCGTTCTCACAACACTGAGGACCAGTCATTCGAAATGACTTCTCCATGCATTTTATGCATTGGTAAAAGCACTATGATGAAAAGTGTGATATGTATTCAGGTATCTCCTATACTAATAGAGCCACATGCTCACCGGTTTGCCACATGATGTAGGCCTATGGACTGAACAAGAAACCACCAAAAATTTTAACCAGTCATCGTTCTCACAACACTGAGGACCAGTCATTCGAAATGACTTCTCCATGCATTTTATGCATTGGTAAAAGCACTATGATGAAAAGTGTGATATGTTTTCAGGTATCTCCTATACTAATAGAGCCACATGCTCACCGGTTTGCCACATGATGTAGGCCTATGGACTGAACAAGAAACCACCAAAAATTTTAACCAGTCATCGTTCTCACAACACTGAGGACCAGTCATTCGAAATGACTTCTCCATGCATTTTATGCATTGGTAAAAGCACTATGATGAAAAGTGTGATATGTTTTCAGGTATCTCCTATACTAATAGAGCCACATGCTCACCGGTTTGCCACATGATGTAGGCCTATGGACTGAACAAGAAACCACCAAAAATTTTAACCAGTCATCGTTCTCACAACACTGAGGAGCAGTCATTCGAAATGACTTCACCATGCATTTTATGCATTGGTAAAAGCACTATGATGAAAAGTGTGATGTTTTCAGGTATCTCCTATACTAATAGAGCCACATGCTCACCGGTTTGCCACATGATGTAGGCCTATGGACTGAACAAGAAACCACCAAAAATTTTAACCAGTCATCGTTCTCACAACACTGAGGACCAGTCATTCGAAATGACTTCTCCATGCATTTTATGCATTGGTAAACGCACTATGATGAAAAGTGTGATATGTTTTCAGGTATCTCCTATACTAATAGAGCCACATGCTCACCGGTTTGCCACATGACGTAGGCCTATGGACTGAACAAGAAACCACCAAAAATTTTAACCAGTCATTGTTCTCACAACACTGAGGACCAGTCATTCGAAATGACTTCTCCATGCATTTTATTAATTGGTAAAAGCACTATGATGTGATATGTTTTCAGGTATCTCCTATACTAATAGAGCCACATGCTCACCGGTTTGCCACATGATGTAGGCCTATGGACTGAACAAGAAACCACCAAAAATTTTAACCAGTCATCGTTCTCACAACACTGAGGACCAGTCATTCGAAATGACTTCTCCATGCATTTTATGCATTGGTAAAAGCACTATGATGAAAAGTGTGATATGTTTTCAGGTATCTCCTATACTAATAGAGCCACATGCTCACCGGTTTGCCACATGATGTAGGCCTATGGACTGAACAAGAAACCACCAAAAATTTTAACCAGTCATCGTTCTCACAACACTGAGGACCAGTCATTCGAAATGACTTCTCCATGCATTTTATGCATTGGTAAAAGCACTATGATGAAAAGTGTGATATGTTTTCAGGTATCTCCTATACTAATAGAGCCACATGCTCACCGGTTTGCCACATGATGTAGGCCTATGGACTGAACAAGAAACCACCAAAAATTTTAACCAGTCATCGTTCTCACAACACTGAGGACCAGTCATTCGAAATGACTTCTCCATGCATTTTATGCATTGGTAAAAGCACTATGATGAAAAGTGTGATATGTTTTCAGGTATCTCCTATACTAATAGAGCCACATGCTCACCGGTTTGCCACATGATGTAGGCCTATGGACTGAACAAGAAACCACCAAAAATTTTAACCAGTCATCGTTCTCACAACACTGAGGAGCAGTCATTCGAAATGACTTCTCCATGCATTTTATGCATTGGTAAAGGCACTATGATGAAAAGTGTGATATGTTTTCAGGTATCTCCTATACTAATAGAGCCACATGCTCACCGGTTTGCCACATGATGTAGGCCTATGGACTGAACAAGAAACCACCAAAAATTTTAACCAGTCATCGTTCTCACAACACTGAGGACCAGTCATTCGAAATGACTTCACCATGCATTTTATGCATTGGTAAAAGCACTATGATGAAAAGTGTGATATGTTTTCAGGTATCTCCTATACTAATAGAGCCACATGCTCACCGGTTTGCCACATGATGTAGGCCTATGGACTGAACAAGAAACCACCAAAAATTTTAACCAGTCATCGTTCTCACAACACTGAGGACCAGTCATTCGAAATGACTTCTCCATGCATTTTATGCATTGGTAAACGCACTATGATGAAAAGTGTGATATGTTTTCAGGTATCTCCTATACTAATAGAGCCACATGCTCACCGGTTTGCCACATGATGTAGGCCTATGGACTGAACAAGAAACCACCAAAAATTTTAACCAGTCATCGTTCTCACAACACTGAGGACCAGTCATTCGAAATGACTTCTCCATGCATTTTATGCATTGGTAAAAGCACTATGATGAAAAGTGTGATATGTTTTCAGGTATCTCCTATACTAATAGAGCCACATGCTCACCGGTTTGCCACATGATGTAGGCCTATGGACTGAACAAGAAACCACCAAAAATTTTAACCAGTCATCGTTCTCACAACACTGAGGACCAGTCATTCGAAATGACTTCTCCATGCATTTTATGCATTGGTAAAAGCACTATGATGAAAAGTGTGATATGTTTTCAGGTATCTCCTATACTAATAGAGCCACATGCTCACCGGTTTGCCACATGATGTAGGCCTATGGACTGAACAAGAAACCACCAAAAATTTTAACCAGTCATCGTTCTCACAACACTGAGGACCAGTCATTCGAAATGACTTCTCCATGCATTTTATGCATTGGTAAAAGCACTATGATGAAAAGTGTGATATGTTTTCAGGTATCTCCTATACTAATAGAGCCACATGCTCACCGGTTTGCCACATGATGTAGGCCTATGGACTGAACAAGAAACCACCAAAAATTTTAACCAGTCATCGTTCTCACAACACTGAGGAGCAGTCATTCGAAATGACTTCTCCATGCATTTTATGCATTGGTAAAGGCACTATGATGAAAAGTGTGATATGTTTTCAGGTATCTCCTATACTAATAGAGCCACATGCTCACCGGTTTGCCACATGATGTAGGCCTATGGACTGAACAAGAAACCACCAAAAATTTTAACCAGTCATCGTTCTCACAACACTGAGGACCAGTCATTCGAAATGACTTCTCCATGCATTTTATGCATTGGTAAAAGCACTATGATGAAAAGTGTGATATGTTTTCAGGTATCTCCTATACTAATAGAGCCACATGCTCACCGGTTTGCCACATGATGTAGGCCTATGGACTGAACAAGAAACCACCAAAAATTTTAACCAGTCATCGTTCTCACAACACTGAGGACCAGTCATTCGAAATGACTTCTCCATGCATTTTATGCATTGGTAAAAGCACTATGATGAAAAGTGTGATATGTTTTCAGGTATCTCCTATACTAATAGAGCCACATGCTCACCGGTTTGCCACATGATGTAGGCCTATGGACTGAACAAGAAACCACCAAAAATTTTAACCAGTCATCGTTCTCACAACACTGAGGACCAGTCATTCGAAATGACTTCTCCATGCATTTTATGCATTGGTAAAAGCACTATGATGAAAAGTGTGATATGTTTTCAGGTATCTCCTATACTAATAGAGCCACATGCTCACCGGTTTGCCACATGATGTAGGCCTATGGACTGAACAAGAAACCACCAAAAATTTTAACCAGTCATCGTTCTCACAACACTGAGGACCAGTCATTCGAAATGACTTCTCCATGCATTTTATGCATTGGTAAAAGCACTATGATGAAAAGTGTGATATGTTTTCAGGTATCTCCTATACTAATAGAGCCCCATGCTCACCGATTTGCCACATGATGTAGGCCTATGGACTGAACAAGAAACCACCAAAAATATTAACTAGTCATCGTTCTCACAACACTGAGGACCAGTCATTCGAAATGACTTCTCCATGCATTTTATGCATTGGTAAAAGCACTATGATGAAAAGTGTGATATGTTTTCAGGTATCTCCTATACTAATAGAGCCACATGCTCACCGGTTTGCCACATGACGTAGGCCTATGGACTGAACAAGAAACCACCAAAAATTTTAACCAGTCATTGTTCTCACAACACTGAGGACCAGTCATTCAAAATGACTTCTCCATGCATTTTATGCATTGGTAAAAGCACTATGATGTGATATGTTTTCAGGTATCTCCTATACTAATAGAGCCACATGCTCACCGGTTTGCCACATGATGTAGGCCTATGGACTGAACAAGAAACCACCAAAAATTTTAACCAGTCATCGTTCTCACAACACTGAGGACCAGTCATTCGAAATGACTTCTCCATGCATTTTATGCATTGGTAAAAGCACTATGATGAAAAGTGTGATATGTTTTCAGGTATCTCCTATACTAATAGAGCCACATGCTCACCGGTTTGCCACATGATGTAGGCCTATGGACTGAACAAGAAACCACCAAAAATTTTAACCAGTCATCGTTCTCACAACACTGAGGACCAGTCATTCGAAATGACTTCTCCATGCATTTTATGCATTGGTAAAAGCACTATGATGAAAAGTGTGATATGTTTTCAGGTATCTCCTATACTAATAGAGCCACATGCTCACCGGTTTGCCACATGATGTAGGCCTATGGACTGAACAAGAAACCACCAAAAATTTTAACCAGTCATCGTTCTCACAACACTGAGGACCAGTCATTCGAAATGACTTCTCCATGCATTTTATGCATTGGTAAAAGCACTATGATGAAAAGTGTGATATGTTTTCAGGTATCTCCTATACTAATAGAGCCACATGCTCACCGGTTTGCCACATGATGTAGGCCTATGGACTGAACAAGAAACCACCAAAAATTTTAACCAGTCATCGTTCTCACAACACTGAGGAGCAGTCATTCGAAATGACTTCTCCATGCATTTTATGCATTGGTAAAGGCACTATGATGAAAAGTGTGATATGTTTTCAGGTATCTCCTATACTAATAGAGCCACATGCTCACCGGTTTGCCACATGATGTAGGCCTATGGACTGAACAAGAAACCACCAAAAATTTTAACCAGTCATCGTTCTCACAACACTGAGGACCAGTCATTCGAAATGACTTCACCATGCATTTTATGCATTGGTAAAAGCACTATGATGAAAAGTGTGATATGTTTTCAGGTATCTCCTATACTAATAGAGCCACATGCTCACCGGTTTGCCACATGATGTAGGCCTATGGACTGAACAAGAAACCACCAAAAATTTTAACCAGTCATCGTTCTCACAACACTGAGGACCAGTCATTCGAAATGACTTCTCCATGCATTTTATGCATTGGTAAACGCACTATGATGAAAAGTGTGATATGTTTTCAGGTATCTCCTATACTAATAGAGCCACATGCTCACCGGTTTGCCACATGATGTAGGCCTATGGACTGAACAAGAAACCACCAAAAATTTTAACCAGTCATCGTTCTCACAACACTGAGGACCAGTCATTCGAAATGACTTCTCCATGCATTTTATGCATTGGTAAAAGCACTATGATGAAAAGTGTGATATGTATTCAGGTATCTCCTATACTAATAGAGCCACATGCTCACCGGTTTGCCACATGATGTAGGCCTATGGACTGAACAAGAAACCACCAAAAATTTTAACCAGTCATCGTTCTCACAACACTGAGGACCAGTCATTCGAAATGACTTCTCCATGCATTTTATGCATTGGTAAAAGCACTATGATGAAAAGTGTGATATGTTTTCAGGTATCTCCTATACTAATAGAGCCACATGCTCACCGGTTTGCCACATGATGTAGGCCTATGGACTGAACAAGAAACCACCAAAAATTTTAACCAGTCATCGTTCTCACAACACTGAGGACCAGTCATTCGAAATGACTTCTCCATGCATTTTATGCATTGGTAAAAGCACTATGATGAAAAGTGTGATATGTTTTCAGGTATCTCCTATACTAATAGAGCCACATGCTCACCGGTTTGCCACATGATGTAGGCCTATGGACTGAACAAGAAACCACCAAAAATTTTAACCAGTCATCGTTCTCACAACACTGAGGACCAGTCATTCGAAATGACTTCTCCATGCATTTTATGCATTGGTAAAAGCACTATGATGAAAAGTGTGATATGTTTTCAGGTATCTCCTATACTAATAGAGCCACATGCTCACCGGTTTGCCACATGATGTAGGCCTATGGACTGAACAAGAAACCACCAAAAATTTTAACCAGTCATCGTTCTCACAACACTGAGGACCAGTCATTCGAAATGACTTCTCCATGCATTTTATGCATTGGTAAAAGCACTATGATGAAAAGTGTGATATGTTTTCAGGTATCTCCTATACTAATAGAGCCCCATGCTCACCGATTTGCCACATGATGTAGGCCTATGGACTGAACAAGAAACCACCAAAAATATTAACTAGTCATCGTTCTCACAACACTGAGGACCAGTCATTCGAAATGACTTCTCCATGCATTTTATGCATTGGTAAAAGCACTATGATGAAAAGTGTGATATGTTTTCAGGTATCTCCTATACTAATAGAGCCACATGCTCACCGGTTTGCCACATGATGTAGGCCTATGGACTGAACAAGAAACCACCAAAAATTTTAACCAGTCATTGTTCTCACAACACTGAGGACCAGTCATTCGAAATGACTTCTCCATGCATTTTATGCATTGGTAAAAGCACTATGATGTGATATGTTTTCAGGTATCTCCTATACTAATAGAGCCACATGCTCACCGGTTTGCCACATGATGTAGGCCTATGGACTGAACAAGAAACCACCAAAAATTTTAACCAGTCATCGTTCTCACAACACTGAGGACCAGTCATTCGAAATGACTTCTCCATGCATTTTATGCATTGGTAAAAGCACTATGATGAAAAGTGTGATATGTTTTCAGGTATCTCCTATACTAATAGAGCCACATGCTCACCGGTTTGCCACATGATGTAGGCCTATGGACTGAACAAGAAACCACCAAAAATTTTAACCAGTCATCGTTCTCACAACACTGAGGACCAGTCATTCATAGCAACATAGTTAGTAAGTAAGGCCGAAAAAAGACATTTGTCCATCCAGTTCAGCCTATATTCCATCATAATAAATACCCAGATCTACGTCCTTCTACAGAACCTAATAATTGTATGATACAATATTGTTCTGCTCCAGGAAGACATCCAGGCCTCTCTTGAACCCCTCGACTGAGTTCGCCATCACCACCTCCTCAGGCAAGCAATTCCAGATTCTCACTGCCCTAACAGTAAAGAATCCTCTTCTATGTTGGTGGAAAAACCTTCTCTCCTCCAGACGCAAAGAATGCCCCCTTGTGCCCGTCACCTTCCTTGGTATAAACAGATCCTCAGCGAGATATTTGTATTGTCCCCTTATATACTTATACATGGTTATTAGATCGCCCCTCAGTCGTCTTTTTTCTAGACTAAATAATCCTAATTTCGCTAATCTATCTGGGTATTGTAGTTCTCCCATCCCCTTTATTAATTTTGTTGCCCTCCTTTGTACTCTCTCTAGTTCCATTATATCCTTCCTGAGCACCGGTGCCCAAAACTGGACACAGTACTCCATGTGCGGTCTAACTAGGGATTTGTACAGAGGCAGTATAATGCTCTCATCATGTGTATCCAGACCTCTTTTAATGCACCCCATGATCCTGTTTGCCTTGGCAGCTGCTGCCTGGCACTGGCTGCTCCAGGTAAGTTTATCATTAACTAGGATCCCCAAGTCCTTCTCCCTGTCAGATTTACCCAGTGGTTTCCCGTTCAGTGTGTAATGGTGATATTGATTCCCTCTTCCCATGTGTATAACCTTACATTTATCATTGTTAAACCTCATCTGCCACCTTTCAGCCCAAGTTTCCAACTTATCCAGATCCATCTGTAGCAGAATACTATCTTCTCTTGTATTAACTGCTTTACATAGTTTTGTATCATCTGCAAATATCGATATTTTACTGTGTAAACCTTCTACCAGATCATTAATGAATATGTTGAAGAGAACAGGTCCCAATACTGACCCCTGAGGTACCCCACTGGTCACAGCGACCCAGTTAGAGACTATACCATTTATAACCACCCTCTGCTTTCTATCACTAAGCCAGTTACTAACCCATTTACACACATTTTCCCCCAGACCAAGCATTCTCATTTTGTGTACCAACCTCTTGTGCGGCACGGTATCAAACGCTTTGGAAAAATCGAGATATACCACGTCCAATGACTCACCGTGGTCCAGTCTATAGCTTACCTCTTCATAAAAACTGATTAGATTGGTTTGACAGGAGCGATTTCTCATAAACCCATGCTGATATGGAGTTAAACAGTTATTCTCATTGAGATAATCCAGAATAACATCCCTCAGAAACCCTTCAAATATTTTACCAACAATAGAGGTTAGACTTACTGGCCTATAATTTCCAGGTTCACTTTTAGAGCCCTTTTTGAATATTGGCACCACATTTGCTATGCGCCAGTCCTGCGGAACAGACCCTGTCGCTATAGAGTCACTAAAAATAAGAAATAATGGTTTATCTATTACATTACTTAGTTCTCTTAGTACTCGTGGGTGTATGCCATCCGGACCCGGAGATTTATCTATTTTAATCTTATTTAGCCGGTTTCGCACCTCTTCTTGGGTTAGATTGGTGACCCTTAATATAGGGTTTTCATTGTTTCTTGGGATTTCACCTAGCATTTCATTTTCCACCGTGAATACCGTGGAGAAGAAGGTGTTTAATATGTTAGCTTTTTCCTCGTCATCTACAACCATTCTTTCCCCACTATTTTTTAAGGGGCCTACATTTTCAGTTTTTATTCTTTTACTATTGATATAGTTGAAGAACAGTTTGGGATTAGTTTTACTCTCCTTAGCAATGTGCTTCTCTGTTTCCTTTTTGGCAGCTTTAATTAGTTTTTTAGATAAAGTATTTTTCTCCCTATAGTTTTTTAGAGCTTCAATGGTGCCATCCTGCTTTAGTAGTGCAAATGCTTTCTTTTTACTGTTAATTGCCTGTCTTACTTCTTTGTTTAGCCACATTGGGTTTTTCCTATTTCTAGTCCTTTTATTCCCACAAGGTATAAACCGCTTACACTGCCTATTTAGGATGTTCTTAAACATTTCCCATTTATTATCTGTATTCTCATTTCTGAGGATATTGTCCCAGTCTACCAGATTAAGGGCATCTCTAAGCTGTTCAAACTTTGCCTTCCTAAAGTTCAATGTTTTTGTGACTCCCTGACAAGTCCCCCTAGTGAAAGACAGGTGAAACTGCACAATATTGTGGTCGCTATTTCCTAAATGCCCAACCACCTGCAGATTTGTTATTCTGTCAGGTCTATTAGATAGTATTAGGTCTAAAAGTGCTGCTCCTCTGGTTGGATTCTGCACCAATTGTGAAAGATAATTTTTCTTGGTTATTAGCAGAAACCTGTTGCCTTTATGGGTTTCACAGGTTTCTGTTTCCCAGTTAATATCCGGGTAGTTAAAGTCCCCCATAACCAGGACCTCATTATGGGTTGCAGCTTCATCTATCTGCTTTAGAAGTAGACTTTCCATGCTTTCTGTTATATTTGGGGGTTTGTAACAGACCCCAATGAGAATTTTGTTTGTAACAGACCCCAATGACTTCTCCATGCATTTTATGCATTGGTAAAAGCACTATGATGAAAAGTGTGATATGTTTTCAGGTATCTCCTATACTAATAGAGCCACATGCTCACCGGTTTGCCACATGATGTAGGCCTATGGACTGAACAAGAAACCACCAGAAATTTTAACCAGTCATCGTTCTCACAACACTGAGGACCAGTCATTCGAAATGACTTCTCCATGCATTTTATGCATTGGTAAAAGCACTATGATGAAAAGTGTGATATGTTTTCAGGTATCTCCTATACTAATAGAGCCACATGCTCACCGGTTTGCCACATGATGTAGGCCTATGGACTGAACAAGAAACCACCAAAAATTTTAACCAGTCATCGTTCTCACAACACTGAGGACCAGTCATTCGAAATGACTTCTCCATGCATTTTATGCATTGGTAAAAGCACTATGATGAAAAGTGTGATATGTTTTCAGGTATCTCCTATACTAATAGAGCCACATGCTCACCGGTTTGCCACATGATGTAGGCCTATGGACTGAACAAGAAACCACCAAAAATTTTAACCAGTCATCGTTCTCACAACACTGAGGACCAGTCATTCGAAATGACTTCTCCATGCATTTTATGCATTGGTAAAAGCACTATGATGAAAAGTGTGATATGTTTTCAGGTATCTCCTATACTAATAGAGCCACATGCTCACCGGTTTGCCACATGATGTAGGCCTATGGACTGAACAAGAAACCACCAAAAATTTTAACCAGTCATCGTTCTCACAACACTGAGGACCAGTCATTCGAAATGACTTCTCCATGCATTTTATGCATTGGTAAAAGCACTATGATGAAAAGTGTGATATGTTTTCAGGTATCTCCTATACTAATAGAGCCACATGCTCACCGGTTTGCCACATGATGTAGGCCTATGGACTGAACAAGAAACCACCAAAAATTTTAACCAGTCATCGTTCTCACAACACTGAGGACCAGTCATTCGAAATGACTTCTCCATGCATTTTATGCATTGGTAAAAGCACTATGATGAAAAGTGTGATATGTTTTCAGGTATCTCCTATACTAATAGAGCCACATGCTCACCGTTTTGCCACATGATGTAGGCCTATGGACTGAACAAGAAACCACCAAAAATTTTAACCAGTCATCGTTATCACAACACTGAGGACCAGTCATTCGAAATGACTTCTCCATGCATTTTATGCATTGGTAAAAGCACTATGATGAAAAGTGTGATATGTTTTCAGGTATCTCCTATACTAATAGAGCCACATGCTCACCGGTTTGCCACATGATGTAGGCCTATGGACTGAACAAGAAACCACCAAAAATTTTAACCAGTCATCGTTCTCACAACACTGAGGACCAGTCATTCGAAATGACTTCTCCATGCATTTTATGCATTGGTAAAAGCACTATGATGAAAAGTGTGATATGTTTTCAGGTATCTCCTATACTAATAGAGCCACATGCTCACCGGTTTGCCACATGATGTAGGCCTATGGACTGAACAAGAAACCACCAAAAATTTTAACCAGTCATCGTTCTCACAACACTGAGGACCAGTCATTCGAAATGACTTCTCCATGCATTTTATGCATTGGTAAAAGCACTATGATGAAAAGTGTGATATGTTTTCAGGTATCTCCTATACTAATAGAGCCACATGCTCACCGGTTTGCCACATGATGTAGGCCTATGGACTGAACAAGAAACCACCAAAAATTTTAACCAGTCATCATTCTCACAACACTGAGGACCAGTCATTCGAAATGACTTCTCCATGCATTTTATGCATTGGTAAAAGCACTATGATGAAAAGTGTGATATGTTTTCAGGTATCTCCTATACTAATAGAGCCACATGCTCACCGGTTTGCCACATGATGTAGGCCTATGGACTGAACAAGAAACCACCAAAAATTTTAACCAGTCATCGTTCTCACAACACTGAGGACCAGTCATTCGAAATGACTTCTCCATGCATTTTATGCATTGGTAAAAGCACTATGATGAAAAGTGTGATATGTTTTCAGGTATCTCCTATACTAATAGAGCCACATGCTCACCGGTTTGCCACATGATGTAGGCCTATGGACTGAACAAGAAACCACCAAAAATTTTAACCAGTCATCGTTCTCACAACACTGAGGACCAGTCATTCGAAATGACTTCTCCATGCATTTTATGCATTGGTAAAAGCACTATGATGAAAAGTGTGATATGTTTTCAGGTATCTCCTATACTAATAGAGCCACATGCTCACCGGTTTGCCACATGATGTAGGCCTATGGACTGAACAAGAAACCACCAAAAAT
>NW_027194652.1:0-21474 GCF_032444005.1 Ranitomeya imitator
TCACCGGTTTGCCACATGATGTAGGCCTATGGACTGAACAAGAAACCACCAAAAATTTTAACCAGTCATCGTTCTCACAACACTGAGGACCAGTCATTCGAAATGACTTCTCCATGCATTTTATGCATTGGTAAAAGCACTATGATGAAAAGTGTGATATGTTTTCAGGTATCTCCTATACTAATAGAGCCACATGCTCACGGGTTTGCCACATGATGTAGGCCTATGGACTGAACAAGAAACCACCAAAAATTTTAACCAGTCATCGTTCTCACAACACTGAGGACCAGTCATTCGAAATGACTTCTCCATGCATTTTATGCATTGGTAAAAGCACTATGATGAAAAGTGTGATATGTTTTCAGGTATCTCCTATACTAATAGAGCCACATGCTCACCGGTTTGCCACATGATGTAGGCCTATGGACTGAACAAAAAACCACCAAAAATTTTAACCAGTCATCGTTCTCACAACACTGAGGACCAGTCATTCGAAATGACTTCTCCATGCATTTTATGCATTGGTAAAAGCACTATGATGAAAAGTGTGATATGTTTTCAGGTATCTCCTATACTAATAGAGCCACATGCTCACCGGTTTGCCACATGATGTAGGCCTATGGACTGAACAAGAAACCACCAAAAATTTTAACCAGTCATCGTTCTCACAACACTGAGGACCAGTCATTCGAAATGACTTCTCCATGCATTTTATGCATTGGTAAAATCACTATGATGAAAAGTGTGATATGTTTTCAGGTATCTCCTATACTAATAGAGCCACATGCTCACCGGTTTGCCACATGATGTAGGCCTATGGACTGAACAAGAAACCACCAAAAATTTTAACCAGTCATCGTTCTCACAACACTGAGGACCAGTCATTCGAAATGACTTCTCCATGCATTTTATGCATTGGTAAAAGCACTATGATGAAAAATGTGATATGTTTTCAGGTATCTCCTATACTAATAGAGCCACATGCTCACCGGTTTGCCACATGATGTAGGCCTATGGACTGAACAAGAAACCACCAAAAATTTTAACCAGTCATCGTTCTCACAACACTGAGGACCAGTCATTCGAAATGACTTCTCCATGCATTTTATGCATTGGTAAAAGCACTATGATGAAAAGTGTGATATGTTTTCAGGTATCTCCTATACTAATAGAGCCACATGCTCACCGGTTTGCCACATGATGTAGGCCTATGGACTGAACAAGAAACCACCAAAAATTTTAACCAGTCATCGTTCTCACAACACTGAGGACCAGTCATTCGAAATTACTTCTCCATGCATTTTATGCATTGGTAAAAGCACTATGATGAAAAGTGTGATATGTTTTCAGGTATCTCCTATACTAATAGAGCCACATGCTCACCGGTTTGCCACATGATGTAGGCCTATGGACTGAACAAGAAACCACCAAAAATTTTAACCAGTCATCGTTCTCACAACACTGAGGACCAGTCATTCGAAATGACTTCTCCATGCATTTTATGCATTGGTAAAAGCACTATGATGAAAAGTGTGATATGTTTTCAGGTATCTCCTATACTAATAGAGCCACATGCTCACCGGTTTGCCACATGATGTAGGCCTATGGACTGAACAAGAAACCACCAAAAATTTTAACCAGTCATCGTTCTCACAACACTGAGGACCAGTCATTCGAAATGACTTCTCCATGCATTTTATGCATTGGTAAAAGCACTATGATGAAAAGTGTGATATGTTTTCAGGTATCTCCTATACTAATAGAGCCACATGCTCACCGGTTTGCCACATGATGTAGGCCTATGGACTGAACAAGAAGCCACCAAAAATTTTAACCAGTCATCGTTCTCACAACACTGAGGACCAGTCATTCGAAATGACTTCTCCATGCATTTTATGCATTGGTAAAAGCACTATGATGAAAAGTGTGATATGTTTTCAGGTATCTCCTATACTAATAGAGCCACATGCTCACCGGTTTGCCACATGATGTAGGCCTATGGACTGAACAAGAAGCCACCAAAAATTTTAACCAGTCATCGTTCTCACAACACTGAGGACCAGTCATTCGAAATGACTTCTCCATGCATTTTATGCATTGGTAAAAGCACTATGATGAAAAGTGTGATATGTTTTCAGGTATCTCCTATACTAATAGAGCCACATGCTCACCGGTTTGCCACATGATGTAGGCCTATGGACTGAACAAGAAGCCACCAAAAATTTTAACCAGTCATCGTTCTCACAACACTGAGGACCAGTCATTCGAAATGACTTCTCCATGCATTTTATGCATTGGTAAAAGCACTATGATGAAAAGTGTGATATGTTTTCAGGTATCTCCTATACTAATAGAGCCACATGCTCACCGGTTTGCCACATGATGTAGGCCTATGGACTGAACAAGAAACCACCAAAAATTTTAACCAGTCATCGTTCTCACAACACTGAGGACCATTCATTCGAAATGACTTCTCCATGCATTTTATGCATTGGTAAAAGCACTATGATGAAAAGTGTGATATGTTTTCAGGTATCTCCTATACTAATAGAGCCACATGCTCACCGGTTTGCCACATGATGTAGGCCTATGGACTGAACAAGAAACCACCAAAAATTTTAACCAGTCATCGTTCTCACAACACTGAGGACCAGTCATTCGAAATGACTTCTCCATGCATTTTATGCATTGGTAAAAGCACTATGATGAAAAGTGTGATATGTTTTCAGGTATCTCCTATACTAATAGAGCCACATGCTCACCGGGTTGCCACATGATGTAGGCCTATGGACTGAACAAGAAACCACCAAAAATTTTAACCAGTCATCGTTCTCACAACACTGAGGACCAGTCATTCGAAATGACTTCTCCATGCATTTTATGCATTGGTAAAAGCACTATGATGAAAAGTGTGATATGTTTTCAGGTATCTCCTATACTAATAGAGCCACATGCTCACCGGTTTGCCACATGATGTAGGCCTATGGACTGAACAAGAAACCACCAAAAATTTTAACCAGTCATCGTTCTCACAACACTGAGGACCAGTCATTCGAAATGACTTCTCCATGCATTTTATGCATTGGTAAAAGCACTATGATGAAAAGTGTGATATGTTTTCAGGTATCTCCTATACTAATAGAGCCACATGCTCACCGGTTTGCCACATGATGTAGGCCTATGGACTGAACAAGAAACCACCAAAAATTTTAACCAGTCATCGTTCTCACAACACTGAGGACCAGTCATTCGAAATGACTTCTCCATGCATTTTATGCATTGGTAAAAGCACTATGATGAAAAGTGTGATATGTTTTCAGGTATCTCCTATACTAATAGAGCCACATGCTCACCGGTTTGCCACATGATGTAGGCCTATGGACTGAACAAGAAACCACCAAAAATTTTAACCAGTCATCGTTCTCACAACACTGAGGACCAGTCATTCGAAATGACTTCTCCATGCATTTTATGCATTGGTAAAAGCACCATGATGAAAAGTGTGATATGTTTTCAGGTATCTCCTATACTAATAGAGCCACATGCTCACCGGTTTGCCACATGATGTAGGCCTATGGACTGAACAAGAAACCACCAAAAATTTTAACCAGTCATCGTTCTCACAACACTGAGGACCAGTCATTCGAAATGACTTCTCCATGCATTTTATGCATTGGTAAAAGCACTATGATGAAAAGTGTGATATGTTTTCAGGTATCTCCTATACTAATAGAGCCACATGCTCACCGGTTTGCCACATGATGTAGGCCTATGGACTGAACAAGAAACCACCAAAAATTTTAACCAGTCATCGTTCTCACAACACTGAGGACCAGTCATTCGAAATGACTTCTCCATGCATTTTATGCATTGGTAATAGCACTATGATGAAAAGTGTGATATGTTTTCAGGTATCTCCTATACTAATAGAGCCACATGCTCACCGGTTTGCCACATGATGTAGGCCTATGGACTGAACAAGAAACCACCAAAAATTTTAACCAGTCATCGTTCTCACAACACTGAGGACCAGTCATTCGAAATGACTTCTCCATGCATTTTATGCATTGGTAAAAGCACTATGATGAAAAGTGTGATATGTTTTCAGGTATCTCCTATACTAATAGAGCCACATGCTCACCGGTTTGCCACATGATGTAGGCCTATGGACTGAACAAGAAACCACCAAAAATTTTAACCAGTCATCGTTCTCACAACACTGAGGACCAGTCATTCGAAATGACTTCTCCATGCATTTTATGCATTGGTAAAAGCACTATGATGAAAAGTGTGATATGTTTTCAGGTATCTCCTATACTAATAGAGCCACATGCTCACCGGTTTGCCACATGATGTAGGCCTATGGACTGAACAAGAAACCACCAAAAATTTTTTTTTTTTTTTTTTTTCCAAATAATCTTTATTGGATTTTAACAATTAACTGGGCAGGAATGGAAAAGGGAAAAGTGGGGATGCGGGGAGAGGGAAGGGGGGAGTGGAGGGGGGGGCTGGAAGGAAGGGGGGGGAGAACGTGGGAAGACAGAAGGGGGAGAGAAGACACTTGAAGTAAGCGACAACAGGTAACCAAATTTGTTAAATGATAAAACAGCATTTGGAAGGTGAATAATTATAATTATATTTATAATACATTTGCTCACGAAAGAGGGGTAGACTCACGGAGCAGTCCTGAATTGCAGACACTTTAGATCAAAGTCCGGTTCGCTTTGTGCCAATTTCAACTGATAATTGCTACGGGAAGACTTCTTCCCAACGAGCCCATTTTTTCGAGCATTTTTTGAGGCTGTCATTATTTAGGGCGAATTTTTGCTCGTATGTTCTATGGAGGTCAATACGATCCTTGATCTCTTGGAATGATGGAGGTTTAGGCTTTTTCCAATTGTATGCGATGGCATTTTTGGTGATTAAGAGAATATTAATGACCAACGCTTTGAGAGGAAAGTGTGTGTCGCTTAATCCCACAGAGAGCAATGCCATCTGAGGAGTCAGGATGAAGTTTTTATTCAGAAGTACTCCAATCAAGCCAGAGATTTTAGACCAAAGAGATTTAATTTTGGGACAGCTCCAGAAGATATGGAGCAGATTGCCCCTGTGTCCGCACGCCCTCCAACAATCTGGGGAGGTATGACCCCCTATCATAGACAGTCTTGCTGGGGTGAGGTACCAGCGTGTGACTAGTTTGAAATAGGACTCTTGTAATGACATAGAAATGGAAGCTGAGTATGAGTGGACCAACGCGCTTTCCCATTCATCTGGGTCAATTATTGTCTGGAGATCTTGCTCCCATTTAAGCATGGAAGGGGATTTCGCGAAGTCTGAATCATGGTTGAACCAGCTATAGATATATCTGTAGCTCCAGAAAATATTGTGGTCAGGGTTACAAATCAGATTTATAGCCGCTTCAGAGAAGCTAGGCTTTTTTGATACGAATTTCTGACATTGATCCTTGAGGATCATGTACTCAAAAAACATAGCAGAGGGGACATTGTAAGTGTTTTTGAGAGAATTAAAAGGGATAAAATTTTCTCCGTCAAATATATGGGAAAGTTTTGTGATTTTGTAGTCGGACCATTTGGGGTTGACCATTTTGTTATGCAACTCAAATATATAAGAGATAGCCAGATTTTTCAGAGACTCGAATCTTTCAGTTCCTCTTTTGGGCCTAGCAAATTTGGACCATGCATTACTTATTGCAATAAAAATTGGGTGGGATTTATTACTAGAATTTTTTATATTCATGAGCTGGTTTAGGATCAATTTTCTAGGGGCTCTATCCAGGTTCAAAGATGATTCGATCTCCAGCCAGGCTGGGTGTTCTGATTTAGACCACCAGGAGCAACTTTGTTTAATCAGGTTTGTGTGGTAATGAGCCAAAATGTTGGGAAGGCCCATTCCCCCTGACGCTTTATTTCTGTAGAGAGTACTAATAGCTACTCTAGCTTTTTTCTTGTTCCATAAGAACTTGTTGATCAGAGTTTGGATGTTAGATAAGTAAGAGGTTGAGATAGGAACAGGGATGGACCTAAATATATATAGAATTTTAGGGATTATAAATGTTTTTACTGATAAGTTCTTTCCCCACCATGAGAGATCTCTCCCTGCAAAGTGGTTCAGATCAGATGAGATAGTTTTGATTAAGATGTCAAGGTTGGTAGGGACGAGAGAATCTATATTTTTTGTGATTTTTATCCCCAGATAGGTGAAATCGCTAGTTGCCCAGCTCCACGAGGTTGCTTTTGATAATTCTTTGATTTGAGTGGGGTCGAGGTTAAATTGCATAATTTGGGATTTGGTTTTATTGATTTTGAAGTATGAGAGCTGGGAGAAGGTATCTAATAATTTTTGGGTAGCAGGAACAGAAACTATAGGGTTCGTCAGGGTCAGGATGACATCGTCGGCGAAGAGGCCGATTTTGAATTCTCTATTTTTTGTTTGGATGCCGGTTATGCTATTATCTTTTCTTATTGACTGAGCCAGAGGCTCCATCGCCAAAGCGAACAGCAAAGGGGACAGGGGGCAACCCTGACGTGTACCGTTTGTAATTAAAAAAGGAGATGAAAGGTGATTATTGGAAAAAACCCTGGCGGTGGGACCCGAGTACAGAGCCATGATTGCAGAGATAGAATTTGGGTTAAAACCGAATTGTTGTAGAGTGAGTTTTAAGTATGACCAGTTCAAACGGTCAAACGCCTTTTCTGCGTCCAGTGAGGCAAAAATTGAGGGGATTTTTTTTGAATTGATAAGCTTCATCAGGTTTATAATTCTTCTAGTTCCATCGCTCGATTGTCTGCCCCTGACAAACCCTATCTGATCGTTAACTATTAAATTCGGAAGGAAATTATTGATTCTATTTGCAATGATTTTGGAATATAGTTTGATGTCTGAATTGACTAAGGATATTGGCCTATAGTTTGGAAGATGGACTGGGTCGCCTTTGGCTTTGGGGATTAAGATGATTGAGGCCTCCAACATTTCTTTTGGGAACTTGCCAAGAGTTGCAGCAGAATTAAAGATTTTAGACATGTGTGGGGCTAGGATCTCACTGAAAGATTTGAAATACTCGTTGGTGAAGCCGTCCGGCCCTGGGGCTTTCAGAGATTTTAATTTTTTAATGTTTTCGGAAATTTCTTCAGGGGAGAACGGGGCGGTGAGTACATCTATGTTTTCCGGCGTTAGTCTAGGTAGATTAAGATTTGACAAGAATTTTTTAATATCAGTGTCCAATGGTTGTACTAGTTGGGGGTTCGAGTTGAGATTGTATAAATCAGAATAAAAGGCAGCAAACGCCTCCACTATGTCCTGCGGGTGCGTAAGCATGCGACCACCTGGGGGTACTATTTTTATGATCCTATTTTGGATCCTTTGCTTCTTCAATCTGTTTAGCATGAACCTGTTAGGCTTGTTTAGGGAGGTAAATTGTTTGAATTTTAGAGACCCAATTGACGCGTCATAAAAGGAGAAGATTATGGTCCTCAACTCCTGCCTAAGGGACATCAGTTCAGTATGTTGACTGGGAGAGTGGATGGTTGAGTTAGCAAGTTCTGTTTCCTTGATTTTTATTTTTGACTGTAACTCTTTTATTTTGGCCCTATTTTGCTTTTTTTCCCTAGCGGAAATTTGGATTAAGGCCCCTCTGACCACAGCCTTATGGGCGTTCCAGAGGGTGAATGGGTCAATTGAATCTGAATTATTCTCTCTAAAGTAATTTTTGATAGTCTGGTTTATTGCGTTTTTATGGACTGGATTACAAAGAATAGAAGAGTTGCACCTCCATGAAATGTGAGATTTGGATGCTGGACCGTAAGTTAGTTCTGCAGTGACAGGGGAGTGGTCTGAGATTGTTTTAGGAAGGATTGAGATTTTTCTAAATTTTGGTAGTGAAAAAATGTTGGAGATTATCAGGTCGATTCTAGAGGCGGAATGATGCACGTCAGAAAAGTGAGTGTACTCAATAGAGGTGGTGTTGAGACATCTGAAAATGTCATACATTTCATTTTGGTGGAGCCATTTGTTTAGGGTCAAATATTTATGCCTGTTTTGGGATGAGGAGTCGAGGTGGCCATCAGGAACCGCGTTGAAATCTCCCACCACTACTAAGTCACCCTTCTTTATTTCCAACACCTTTCTCATGAGCCTATCCAGAAATCTAATTTGGCCTTTGTTCGGGACGTATATGTTGACAATAGTGAAAGGATGGTTATTGATGTTACCGATTAGGATATGAAAATTACCTTTTGAGTCCTTACATTCCTTGATGAGTTCAAATGATACATTGTGACTAATTATGGTCATAACACCGGCTTTCTTTTTGCTGCCACAAGATTCGAAAACCTGTGAGAACTTTCTATCTGTAAATTTTGGGTGATCGTTGGCTCTAAATTTGGTTTCTTGTATGCACATGATATCGGACTTTGATCTAACCAGTTCATTTTTGATAGAGGACCTCTTTCTCGGGATGTTAAGACCCCTAACATTATATGTCATTATCTTAAGAGACATGTTTGATTAAGGGTGGAGGGATATGAAGAAGTTATTCACCTGTGGATACCTGTAAGTAAATTTAGAAACTTATATAACAGAAATACACTAAAAAATTACTTTTAGTGTGCAGTAAGATCAAGATACAAAGTAAAACAACACACACTTGAAAACTTGACTTGTCCTCTCCGAAGAAACCCTCCAGTGGGTTCTTCGCTGCTCGGGGGAAAGTTCGTGAAAGAGCTCTGGATGGAACTTGAGGCATCCTCCGAGTTATAGAAAAAGTGGACAAAGGAATACAAAATTTTAATATAAACATTATGAACACTATAAACATTATGAACATTATAACATTGGTAACATCTTGGACCTTGAAACCCCCTACAAGGAATTATTTATAGGCAGCAGGTTAAGGTCATATCGTATAGATTACTCAGGGAAAGATAACACTTACACTAAACTAAGTGATAGAAGAGATGAATCTTTCTCCGTCTTCAGGAGTACTGATGGGGATAGTTTTACTTTTGTATTGTACCAGAAGCTTCAGCGGGAACCCCCATTTATATGAGATTCCCATGTCTTTCAGAGAATTTGTCACTTTCTTAAAGGCTCTCCTACCCTCCAGAGTCTCTCTGGATAGATCCGCGAATAGTTTTAAGTTCTCAAAGGGCTCAGGGAACTTTTTCTCCACTTTGATAAAGTTTTGAAGCTGTTCTTTTATGTGGAAAAAGTGAATCCTAAGAATTGTGTCTCTAGGAAGGTCTGCAGCAACGCTTGAGGGCTTGGGCAGTCTATGGATCCTGTCTATTGTGAGCTCTTGGGGTGAAATGGATGGGATAACTTTTTTAATCAAGGATTGGGCGAAGTTGAGGAGTTTGTCTGGGGTGACGTTTTCGGGGATGCCGCGAATTTTTACGTTATTACGTCTGCTTCTGTCCTCCAGGTCAGCCATTTTTAATCTGAGTCGGTTTACTTCTGACCTGAGATCTTTATTTTCGGCTGTATGCCTGGCCACAGTTTTCTCCAACCCCTTAATTTTTTCCTCCTGTTTTCCTAATTTTTCAGTGAACATCTCCATTGATTTATGTATCTGGCTAGAGTGTTTTTCAAAATTGAGGTGCATTTCCTCTCTGATTTGTTTGGTTATTACTTTCATATGAGCATCCATCATGCTCAGGAAATGTGAAGTAGAGTCCTCTAAGCCAGTTTGTGCATTTTTTGTTCTTCTTCTCACTGGGCTTGCGTTCGGAGAAAAATCTTCCGAGTCGTAGCCCGAGTAATCGGAAGCAACTTTTCTCTCATCCCCCCACTCAACTGGACCCGGCCTTTTTTTTTAAATGGACGTATCCATTTCTGTGTCCTTGTTGTGGTGTTGTGAAGGTTTGTTTTGGGACTTGTTACGTTGTACTGATTTGTCACCTGGACTGTTAAGAGGGGTCCTTGGGGACCTAGATCTAGATCTGGCCTTAACTGGGCTTATAACATTTACCAGATCTAGGGAGGGATTGCGACCTGATGAGTATGGTTTATTGGATTTTTGAGAGTTGGGCTGGGGGAGCTTTGAGATGTAGTTTTTGGCATTTGAGCGGCTCATTGTTACTGAGTAGTAAACTGATTATTAGAGAAATTTGGTGTTAGGACTGTGTGACTGGCCGAATCCAATGCGCAGCAATATCACAAACACACGCAAGTATTTCGCAGCCACTCTCTGGGCCAAATCAGCCCACCGATGCAACAAATGTGCAGTAAGGAAATATTATCACTAGGAACTCTCACTGAGCCCACTCCCTGAGTCTATACAGGAGATTATATACACAGTTATGCGCTCCTTTAACCTTTAAGTAGTATAAAGAAGATATGGTAAGCTAAACACTCAAATGTAGCAGAGAGTGCTGAACGGCCGGTGAGCAATGAGTTAAACTGTGTGAAACTGAGTGAAAGTGAGACAGGAATTATCAATATATAGCAGTGTTTGCTGAGGGTATGGGCCAGTGAGTCAGATGTGGGCCCCTTGATCCCTGTCTCAGAGAAGTCAGATTTTTCTAGAGATGTAGCAGAGCCGAGCGAGCTCTGTCTGGTACTATGTTAGACTATAAGAAATAACAGAACGTCACATATAATCCAGCGCTGGGCACAACAAATACAAAACAATATATTAACTGTGAATTCTTGTTTCTTCTTGTTCACTAACTCCCACTCCAGAAATCCTCATAGATTCCAGGAGGGAAAGGGTAAAATGCAGGGTGCTTGGTTGTACAAACAGGAGTTGCTGAGCAGCTTTCCCTAAGAGCTTGTATCTGGGAGCTGTGGGAATCCCAGGAATTTAGCTGTGTGGGGTTGAGTTCACAGGTGGTTAATCACTCCTCAACACAGTTAGAGGTTAGCAGTAAATATCAGACTCAGTAAAGACTGCTTAAGTGAACATCAGCGATGAAGGAGTTAGTTACCGGCTTTACCGGTGTGGGAGCCGCCGCTCAGTTGTCTGGTGCGGCTTAATGTGGCTCAGGGGTTCCCTCCAGGGAGCCCTTATGTTTTGCAGAGGGGGGGAGAGAGGGGGGGGGGGGCCGTCCGAACGGCGTGCACAGCGATGTGAATATATGCGTGGGGGGGGGGCGCCCGGGATATCAGCTGCAAGTGGGCGCTGAAGTTTGCAGGGTCAATACTGCAGCCGCACAAGGGTTAAGGTCTCTGAGTGCTGTGCCCGGGAAGTGAGAGGGGGGAGCACAGTAAATCAGCCGCAGGTGCGGCGCTCCTGTGCTGCAGGCTCTTGCTGCAGCTATGCAGGGGTTAATCCTGCCGAGTGCTGTGCCCGGGAAGTGAGTGGGGGAGCCCGGTAAAACAGCCGCTGGTGCGGCGCTGCTGTGCTGCAGACTCAGGCTGCAGCGACACTGCTGATGATAAGTTCCGAGTGCTGGGGCCGGGACTGAGGGGGAGGGTGAATCGCCAGGACGCGGTCACCTTACCCGATGCTGAGCGTGGATCCGCTGCTGTGTTCGCGCTTCTGCAGCGCTCCGGAGTGGGGAGGACCGCTGGAGGTCTTCAGCCTCTCCAGCGCGCCTGGCACAGCGCGGCTGAAGGGCTCTTTGCGAGCTGCTCGGCACCCGCCTTGTCGTCAGGGAGAGGTGGAGGAGGGGAGCGCACCCCCGCGCCCTCCTCCCCGGGTCCCGGCGGCCGCGGGGAATAGGTGCTGCAGCGTCCTCTGCTACTTCACTCAGCCCGCAGCTCCTGCGGGACTGAGGCTTGGGGCTGCAGAGGGGGAGAGGAGAGCGCACCGCAGCGCTCACCCTCTCCGGGTAAATGCTTCTCGGCGGCCGCTGTGTGCTGGTGCTGGGGCGGCTCTGACTGCTTCAGTCAGACCGCGCCAGCACTCGCTGCTGATCTCAGGCTCCGGCGGTGTGTGAAGCTGTGTGTTCTGCCCCCTGCTCGCCCGCCCTGCAAGGGGGGAGGAGGGGAGCCCTTCGGACTGATGTTGGGCCCGACCTGCGGAGCCGCAGTGGATGGGTCCGGGCGAGGGGGGGATTCGTTTTCACAGCACCTGTGGGATTTGAGCCGAGGGGTCCAGCAGGGGGGCCCTCTTGTGTGCAGATCTTCTTTGCCCAGCAATAAGGGCTTACCGGGAGGCTTTGTGGTCAGGCCAAAGACATGGCCTCAGACATGCGGCTAGGCCCAGAGCCTTCAAAGTCTTCAAATAGTGTCCGATTTTGACAATAAAGGTCTCCAAATGACCCCGATAGTCTTGGGAGTCAGTATCCACTGCCCAAAGGTGAGAAAAAACGATTTAGATTGTAGATGTGTGCCGATTTAGAGGATGCCTCCTCAGAGCTCTCTGGCAGCACAACCTACACCATTGCTGCCTAGGCCACGCCCCCGAAACCACCAAAAATTTTAACCAGTCATCGTTCTCACAACACTGAGGACCAGTCATTCGAAATGACTTCTCCATGCATTTTATGCATTGGTAAAAGCACTATGATGAAAAGTGTGATATGTTTTCAGGTATCTCCTATACTAATAGAGCCACATGCTCACCGGTTTGCCACATGATGTAGGCCTATGGACTGAACAAGAAACCACCAAAAATTTTAACCAGTCATCGTTCTCACAACACTGAGGACCAGTCATTCGAAATGACTTCTCCATGCATTTTATGCATTGGTAAAAGCACTATGATGAAAAGTGTGATATGTTTTCAGGTATCTCCTATACTAATAGAGCCACATGCTCACCGGTTTGCCACATGATGTAGGCCTATGGACTGAACAAGAAACCACCAAAAATTTTAACCAGTCATCGTTCTCACAACACTGAGGACCAGTCATTCGAAATGACTTCTCCATGCATTTTATGCATTGGTAAAAGCACTATGATGAAAAGTGTGATATGTTTTCAGGTATCTCCTATACTAATAGAGCCACATGCTCACCGGTTTGCCACATGATGTAGGCCTATGGACTGAACAAGAAACCACCAAAAATTTTAACCAGTCATCGTTCTCACAACACTGAGGACCAGTCATTCGAAATGACTTCTCCATGCATTTTATGCATTGGTAAAAGCACTATGATGAAAAGTGTGATATGTTTTCAGGTATCTCCTATACTAATAGAGCCACATGCTCACCGGTTTGCCACATGATGTAGGCCTATGGACTGAACAAGAAACCACCAAAAATTTTAACCAGTCATCGTTCTCACAACACTGAGGACCAGTCATTCGAAATGACTTCTCCATGCATTTTATGCATTGGTAAAAGCACTATGATGAAAAGTGTGATATGTTTTCAGGTATCTCCTATACTAATAGAGCCACATGCTCACCGGTTTGCCACATGATGTAGGCCTATGGACTGAACAAGAAACCACCAAAAATTTTAACCAGTCATCGTTCTCACAACACTGAGGACCAGTCATTCGAAATGACTTCTCCATGCATTTTATGCATTGGTAAAAGCACTATGATGAAAAGTGTGATATGTTTTCAGGTATCTCCTATACTAATAGAGCCACATGCTCACCGGTTTGCCACATGATGTAGGCCTATGGACTGAACAAGAAACCACCAAAAATTTTAACCAGTCATCGTTCTCACAACACTGAGGACCAGTCATTCGAAATGACTTCTCCATGCATTTTATGCATTGGTAAAAGCACTATGATGAAAAGTGTGATATGTTTTCAGGTATCTCCTATACTAATAGAGCCACATGCTCACCGGTTTGCCACATGATGTAGGCCTATGGACTGAACAAGAAACCACCAAAAATTTTAACCAGTCATCGTTCTCACAACACTGAGGACCAGTCATTCGAAATGACTTCTCCATGCATTTTATGCATTGGTAAAAGCACTATGATGAAAAGTGTGATATGTTTTCAGGTATCTCCTATACTAATAGAGCCACATGCTCACCGGTTTGCCACATGATGTAGGCCTATGGACTGAACAAGAAACCACCAAAAATTTTAACCAGTCATCGTTCTCACAACACTGAGGACCAGTCATTCGAAATGACTTCTCCATGCATTTTATGCATTGGTAATAGCACTATGATGAAAAGTGTGATATGTTTTCAGGTATCTCCTATACTAATAGAGCCACATGCTCACCGGTTTGCCACATGATGTAGGCCTATGGACTGAACAAGAAACCACCAAAAATTTTAACCAGTCATCGTTCTCACAACACTGAGGACCAGTCATTCGAAATGACTTCTCCATGCATTTTATGCATTGGTAAAAGCACTATGATGAAAAGTGTGATATGTTTTCAGGTATCTCCTATACTAATAGAGCCACATGCTCACCGGTTTGCCACATGATGTAGGCCTATGGACTGAACAAGAAACCACCAAAAATTTTAACCAGTCATCGTTCTCACAACACTGAGGACCAGTCATTCGAAATGACTTCTCCATGCATTTTATGCATTGGTAAAAGCACTATGATGAAAAGTGTGATATGTTTTCAGGTATCTCCTATACTAATAGAGCCACATGCTCACCGGTTTGCCACATGATGTAGGCCTATGGACTGAACAAGAAACCACCAAAAATTTTAACCAGTCATCGTTCTCACAACACTGAGGACCAGTCATTCGAAATGACTTCTCCATGCATTTTATGCATTGGTAAAAGCACTATGATGAAAAGTGTGATATGTTTTCAGGTATCTCCTATACTAATAGAGCCACATGCTCACCGGTTTGCCACATGATGTAGGCCTATGGACTGAACAAGAAACCACCAAAAATTTTAACCAGTCATCGTTCTCACAACACTGAGGACCAGTCATTCGAAATGACTTCTCCATGCATTTTATGCATTGGTAAAAGCACTATGATGAAAAGTGTGATATGTTTTCAGGTATCTCCTATACTAATAGAGCCACATGCTCACCGGTTTGCCACATGATGTAGGCCTATGGACTGAACAAGAAACCACCAAAAATTTTAACCAGTCATCGTTCTCACAACACTGAGGACCAGTCATTCGAAATGACTTCTCCATGCATTTTATGCATTGGTAAAAGCACTATGATGAAAAGTGTGATATGTTTTCAGGTATCTCCTATACTAATAGAGCCACATGCTCACCGGTTTGCCACATGATGTAGGCCTATGGACTGAACAAGAAACCACCAAAAATTTTAACCAGTCATCGTTCTCACAACACTGAGGACCAGTCATTCGAAATGACTTCTCCATGCATTTTATGCATTGGTAAAAGCACTATGATGAAAAGTGTGATATGTTTTCAGGTATCTCCTATACTAATAGAGCCACATGCTCACCGGTTTGCCACATGATGTAGGCCTATGGACTGAACAAGAAACCACCAAAAATTTTAACCAGTCATTGTTCTCACAACACTGAGGACCAGTCATTCGAAATGACTTCTCCATGCATTTTATGCATTGGTAAAAGCACTATGATGAAAAGTGTGATATGTTTTCAGGTATCTCCTATACTAATAGAGCCACATGCTCACCGGTTTGCCACATGATGTAGGCCTATGGACTGAACAAGAAACCACCAAAAATTTTAACCAGTCATCGTTCTCACAACACTGAGGACCAGTCATTCGAAATGACTTCTCCATGCATTTTATGCATTGGTAAAAGCACTATGATGAAAAGTGTGATATGTTTTCAGGTATCTCCTATACTAATAGAGCCACATGCTCACCGGTTTGCCACATGATGTAGGCCTATGGACTGAACAAGAAACCACCAAAAATTTTAACCAGTCATCGTTCTCACAACACTGAGGACCAGTCATTCGAAATGACTTCTCCATGCATTTTATGCATTGGTAAAAGCACTATGATGAAAAGTGTGATATGTTTTCAGGTATCTCCTATACTAATAGAGCCACATGCTCACCGGTTTGCCACATGATGTAGGCCTATGGACTGAACAAGAAACCACCAAAAATTTTAACCAGTCATCGTTCTCACAACACTGAGGACCATTCATTCGAAATGACTTCTCCATGCATTTTATGCATTGGTAAAAGCACTATGATGAAAAGTGTGATATGTTTTCAGGTATCTCCTATACTAATAGAGCCACATGCTCACCGGTTTGCCACATGATGTAGGCCTATGGACTGAACAAGAAACCACCAAAAATTTTAACCAGTCATCGTTCTCACAACACTGAGGACCAGTCATTCGAAATGACTTCTCCATGCATTTTATGCATTGGTAAAAGCACTATGATGAAAAGTGTGATATGTTTTCAGGTATCTCCTATACTAATAGAGCCACATGCTCACCGGTTTGCCACATGATGTAGGCCTATGGACTGAACAAGAAACCACCAAAAATTTTAACCAGTCATCGTTCTCACAACACTGAGGACCAGTCATTCGAAATGACTTCTCCATGCATTTTATGCATTGGTAAAAGCACTATGATGAAAAGTGTGATATGTTTTCAGGTATCTCCTATACTAATAGAGCCACATGCTCACCGGTTTGCCACATGATGTAGGCCTATGGACTGAACAAGAAACCACCAAAAATTTTAACCAGTCATCGTTCTCACAACACTGAGGACCAGTCATTCGAAATGACTTCTCCATGCATTTTATGCATTGGTAAAAGCACTATGATGAAAAGTGTGATATGTTTTCAGGTATCTCCTATACTAATAGAGCCACATGCTCACCGGTTTGCCACATGATGTAGGCCTATGGACTGAACAAGAAACCACCAAAAATTTTAACCAGTCATCGTTCTCACAACACTGAGGACCAGTCATTCGAAATGACTTCTCCATGCATTTTATGCATTGGTAAAAGCACTATGATGAAAAGTGTGATATGTTTTCAGGTATCTCCTATACTAATAGAGCCACATGCTCACCGGTTTGCCACATGATGTAGGCCTATGGACTGAACAAGAAACCACCAAAAATTTTAACCAGTCATCGTTCTCACAACACTGAGGACCAGTCATTCGAAATGACTTCTCCATGCATTTTATGCATTGGTAATAGCACTATGATGAAAAGTGTGATATGTTTTCAGGTATCTCCTATACTAATAGAGCCACATGCTCACCGGTTTGCCACATGATGTAGGCCTATGGACTGAACAAGAAACCACCAAAAATTTTAACCAGTCATCGTTCTCACAACACTGAGGACCAGTCATTCGAAATGACTTCTCCATGCATTTTATGCATTGGTAAAAGCACTATGATGAAAAGTGTGATATGTTTTCAGGTATCTCCTATACTAATAGAGCCACATGCTCACCGGTTCGCCACATGATGTAGGCCTATGGACTGAACAAGAAACCACCAAAAATTTTAACCAGTCATCGTTCTCACAACACTGAGGACCAGTCATTCGAAATGACTTCTCCATGCATTTTATGCATTGGTAAAAGCACTATGATGAAAAGTGTGATATGTTTTCAGGTATCTCCTATACTAATAGAGCCACATGCTCACCGGTTTGCCACATGATGTAGGCCTATGGACTGAACAAGAAACCACCAAAAATTTTAACCAGTCATCGTTCTCACAACACTGAGGACCAGTCATTCGAAATGACTTCTCCATGCATTTTATGCATTGGTAAAAGCACTATGATGAAAAGTGTGATATGTTTTCAGGTATCTCCTATACTAATAGAGCCACATGCTCACCGGTTCGCCGCATGATGTAGGCCTATGGACTGAACAAGAAACCACCAAAAATTTTAACCAGTCATCGTTCTCACAACACTGAGGACCAGTCATTCGAAATGACTTCTCCATGCATTTTATGCATTGGTAAAAGCACTATGATGAAAAGTGTGATATGTTTTCAGGTATCTCCTATACTAATAGAGCCACATGCTCACCGGTTTGCCACATGATGTAGGCCTATGGACTGAACAAGAAACCACCAAAAATTTTAACCAGTCATCGTTCTCACAACACTGAGGACCAGTCATTCGAAATGACTTCTCCATGCATTTTATGCATTGGTAAAAGCACTATGATGAAAAGTGTGATATGTTTTCAGGTATCTCCCATACTAATAGAGCCACATGCTCACCGGTTTGCCACATGATGTAGGCCTATGGACTGAACAAGAAACCACCAAAAATTTTAACCAGTCATCGTTCTCACAACACTGAGGACCAGTCATTCGAAATGACTTCTCCATGCATTTTATGCATTGGTAAAAGCACTATGATGAAAAGTGTGATATGTTTTCAGGTATCTCCTATACTAATAGAGCCACATGCTCACCGGTTTGCCACATGATGTAGGCCTATGGACTGAACAAGAAACCACCAAAAATTTTAACCAGTCATCGTTCTCACAACACTGAGGACCAGTCATTCGAAATGACTTCTCCATGCATTTTATGCATTGGTAAAAGCACTATGATGAAAAGTGTGATATGTTTTCAGGTATCTCCTATACTAATAGAGCCACATGCTCACGGGTTTGCCACATGATGTAGGCCTATGGACTGAACAAGAAACCACCAAAAATTTTAACCAGTCATCGTTCTCACAACACTGAGGACCAGTCATTCGAAATGACTTCTCCATGCATTTTATGCATTGGTAAAAGCACTATGATGAAAAGTGTGATATGTTTTCAGGTATCTCCTATACTAATAGAGCCACATGCTCACCGGTTTGCCACATGATGTAGGCCTATGGACTGAACAAAAAACCACCAAAAATTTTAACCAGTCATCGTTCTCACAACACTGAGGACCAGTCATTCGAAATGACTTCTCCATGCATTTTATGCATTGGTAAAAGCACTATGATGAAAAGTGTGATATGTTTTCAGGTATCTCCTATACTAATAGAGCCACATGCTCACCGGTTTGCCACATGATGTAGGCCTATGGACTGAACAAGAAACCACCAAAAATTTTAACCAGTCATCGTTCTCACAACACTGAGGACCAGTCATTCGAAATGACTTCTCCATGCATTTTATGCATTGGTAAAATCACTATGATGAAAAGTGTGATATGTTTTCAGGTATCTCCTATACTAATAGAGCCACATGCTCACCGGTTTGCCACATGATGTAGGCCTATGGACTGAACAAGAAACCACCAAAAATTTTAACCAGTCATCGTTCTCACAACACTGAGGACCAGTCATTCGAAATGACTTCTCCATGCATTTTATGCATTGGTAAAAGCACTATGATGAAAAGTGTGATATGTTTTCAGGTATCTCCTATACTAATAGAGCCACATGCTCACCGGTTTGCCACATGATGTAGGCCTATGGACTGAACAAGAAACCACCAAAAATTTTAACCAGTCATCGTTCTCACAACACTGAGGACCAGTCATTCGAAATGACTTCTCCATGCATTTTATGCATTGGTAAAAGCACTATGATGAAAAGTGTGATATGTTTTCAGGTATCTCCTATACTAATAGAGCCACATGCTCACCGGTTTGCCACATGATGTAGGCCTATGGACTGAACAAGAAACCACCAAAAATTTTAACCAGTCATCGTTCTCACAACACTGAGGACCAGTCATTCGAAATGACTTCTCCATGCATTTTATGCATTGGTAAAAGCACTATGATGAAAAGTGTGATATGTTTTCAGGTATCTCCTATACTAATAGAGCCACATGCTCACCGGTTTGCCACATGATGTAGGCCTATGGACTGAACAAGAAACCACCAAAAATTTTAACCAGTCATCGTTCTCACAACACTGAGGACCAGTCATTCGAAATGACTTCTCCATGCATTTTATGCATTGGTAAAAGCACTATGATGAAAAGTGTGATATGTTTTCAGGTATCTCCTATACTAATAGAGCCACATGCTCACCGGTTTGCCACATGATGTAGGCCTATGGACTGAACAAGAAACCACCAAAAATTTTAACCAGTCATCGTTCTCACAACACTGAGGACCAGTCATTCGAAATGACTTCTCCATGCATTTTATGCATTGGTAAAAGCACTATGATGAAAAGTGTGATATGTTTTCAGGTATCTCCTATACTAATAGAGCCACATGCTCACCGGTTTGCCACATGATGTAGGCCTATGGACTGAACAAGAAACCACCAAAAATTTTAACCAGTCATCGTTCTCACAACACTGAGGACCAGTCATTCGAAATGACTTCTCCATGCATTTTATGCATTGGTAAAAGCACTATGATGAAAAGTGTGATATGTTTTCAGGTATCTCCTATACTAATAGAGCCACATGCTCACCGGTTTGCCACATGATGTAGGCCTATGGACTGAACAAGAAACCACCAAAACTTTTAACCAGTCATCGTTCTCACAACACTGAGGACCAGTCATTCGAAATGACTTCTCCATGCATTTTATGCATTGGTAAAAGCACTATGATGAAAAGTGTGATATGTTTTCAGGTATCTCCTATACTGATAGAGCCACATGCTCACCGGTTTGCCACATGATGTAGGCCTATGGACTGAACAAGAAACCACCAAAAATTTTAACCAGTCATCGTTCTCACAACACTGAGGACCAGTCATTCGAAATGACTTCTCCATGCATTTTATGCATTGGTAAAAGCACTATGATGAAAAGTGTGATATGTTTTCAGGTATCTCCTATACTAATAGAGCCACATGCTCACCGGTTTGCCACATGATGTAGGCCTATGGACTGAACAAGAAACCACCAAAAATTTTAACCAGTCATCGTTCTCACAACACTGAGGACCAGTCATTCGAAATGACTTCTCCATGCATTTTATGCATTGGTAAAAGCACTATGATGAAAAGTGTGATATGTTTTCAGGTATCTCCTATACTAATAGAGCCACATGCTCACCGGTTTGCCACATGATGTAGGCCTATGGACTGAACAAGAAACCACCAAAAATTTTAACCAGTCATCGTTCTCACAACACTGAGGACCAGTCATTCGAAATGACTTCTCCATGCATTTTATGCATTGGTAAAAGCACTATGATGAAAAGTGTGATATGTTTTCAGGTATCTCCTATACTAATAGAGCCACATGCTCACCGGTTTGCCACATGATGTAGGCCTATGGACTGAACAAGAAACCACCAAAAATTTTAACCAGTCATCGTTCTCACAACACTGAGGACCAGTCATTCGAAATGACTTCTCCATGCATTTTATGCATTGGTAAAAGCACTATGATGAAAAGTGTGATATGTTTTCAGGTATCTCCTATACTAATAGAGCCACATGCTCACCGGTTTGCCACATGATGTAGGCCTATGGACTGAACAAGAAACCACCAAAAATTTTAACCAGTCATCGTTCTCACAACACTGAGGACCAGTCATTCGAAATGACTTCTCCATGCATTTTATGCATTGGTAATAGCACTATGATGAAAAGTGTGATATGTTTTCAGGTATCTCCTATACTAATAGAGCCACATGCTCACCGGTTTGCCACATGATGTAGGCCTATGGACTGAACAAGAAACCACCAAAAATTTTAACCAGTCATCGTTCTCACAACACTGAGG
>NW_027194653.1:0-41342 GCF_032444005.1 Ranitomeya imitator
TGCATGGACCCGTAGGCATGGCCAGGGACGTTACGTGTCCATCACGGCACACTGGGTGAATGTTGTGGATGCAGGGTTCACAGGGGACAGCAAGTTTGGGACAGTTCTGCCTAGCCCACGGTCTAAGAAACAGTTGGCTGTAGCCGTTCGCACCCCCTCCTCCTCCTCTTCGTCCTCCTGCAGAAGCGAGAGCTCGTCCACAGACCGCAGTCGCACAACCACTCCATCCGCAGCTGCCACTGTTGCACACCAGGTCTCCCATTATGGGGCAGCTACTGGCAAACGTCAGCAGGCTGTATTGGCTATGAAGTGTTTGGGCGACAACAGACACACCGCGGAAGTTCTGTCCGAGTTCTTGCAGAAAGAAACGCAGTCGTGGCTGGGCACTGTAGATCTTGAGGCAGGCAAGGTAGTGAGTGATAACGGAAGGAATTTCATGGCTGCCATCTCCCTTTCCCAACTGAAACACATTCCTTGCCTGGCTCACACCTTAAACCTGGTGGTGCAGTGCTTCCTGAAAAGTTATCCGGGGTTATCCGACCTGCTCCTCAAAGTGCGTGGACTTTGCTCACATATCCGCCGTTCGCCCGTACACTCCAGCCGTATGCAGACCTATCAGCGTTCTTTGAACCTTCCCCAGCATCGCCTAATCATAGACGTTGCAACAAGGTGGAACTCAACACTGCACATGCTTCAGAGACTGTGCGAACAGAGGCGGGCTGTTATGTTTTTGTGGGAGGATACACATACACGGGCAGGCAGTAGGATGGCAGACATGGAGTTGTCAGGTGTGCAGTGGTCGAAGATTCAAGACATGTGTCAAGTCCTTCAGTGTTTTGAGGAATGCACACGGCTGGTTAGTGCAGACAACGCCATAATAAGCATGAGCATCCCCCTAATGCGTCTGCTGATGCAAAGTTTGACGCACATAAAGGATCAGGCGTCTGCAGCTGAGGAAGAGGAAAGCCTTGATGACAGTCAGCCATTGTCTGGCCAGGGCAGTGTACAGGACGAGTTAGCGGGCGAAGAGGAGGAGGAGGACGAGGAGGATGATGGGGATGATTATATTTTTAATGAGGAAGCTTTTCCGGGGCCACTGGAAATTGGTGGCGCGGCAAGGCCGGGTTCTGGTTTTTGGAGGGACACAAGTGACGTGGATTTGCCTGAAACTGCCCCTCAACCAAGCACAACCGCAGATTTGAGAACTGGAACTTTGGCCCACATGGCGGATTATGCCTTACGTATCCTCAAAAGGGACACACGCATAACTAAAATGATGAACGATGACGATTACTGGTTGGCCTGCCTCCTTGATCCTCGCTATAAAGGCAAATTGCAATATATCATGCCACATGAGAACTTGGAACTAATATTAGCAACCAAACAATCAACTCTTGTTGACCGTTTGCTTCTGGCATTCCCTGCACACAGCGCCCGTGATCGTTCTCACACGAGCTGCAGGGGCCAGCAGACCAGAGGTGTTAGAGGGGCAGAAATCAGAACTGGCGTTGGCCAGAGGGGTTTTCTGACCAGGTTGTGGAGTGATTTTGCTATGACCGCAGACAGGACAGGTACTGCAGCATCAATTCAAAGTGACAGGAGACAACATTTGTCCAGTATGGTTACAAACTATTTTTCATCCCTTATCGATGTTCTCCCTCAACCGTCATTCCCATTTGATTACTGGGCATCAAAATTAGACACCTGGTCAGAATTGGCAGAATATGCATTGCAGGAGCTTGCTTGCCCGGCAGCTAGTGTCCTATCAGAAAGAGTATTCAGTGCTGCAGGTTCAATACTAACAGAAAAAAGGGCTCGTCTGGCTACCCAAAATGTAGATGATCTAACCTTCATTAAAATGAACCACAACTGGATTTCGAAATCTTTTGCCCCACCTTGCCCAGCTGACACCTAGCTTTCCTATGAAAAGGTCTTGCCTGTGGACTATTCTGAATGCCTTTTCCAATCTCGTAATTTTCTGCACCTGATTGTCCAGCATACGACATGTTTACACCTCACTAAATGGCCAAACTCCCCACACGGGGCCGTGGTATCGACACTTGGCGACAGCACCCGTGAGAGTGCTGTTTGTCTGAAGAGGTGGGTGTGCCCGCTTTTGGTCGACGGCACTGCCACTGGGTCCCTCCTAGTACAATAAAGTGTCTCTGGCGGTGGTGGTGCGCACCCAACGTCAGACACACCGTTGTAATATGAGGGGCTCTGGGCCTGTACCGCCGGCCACAAGACAGTTCCCCCCCCCCAGCTCAAACAGTGCTCTACCACTTGCAAAATTATCTCACAGCTCCACCAATGTTTAGTCTATGCGCTGACATCCTTCAATGCCTGCCACTGACAATACCATTGTATTGACATTTTTGTTATGTTAGTCCTTCGAAGCCTGTCTGCGGTCACTCCTTCCACTATGCCTCCATTGACCACACCACTGCTGCCCGTGTACCCCTGGAACCAATTTAAAATTGCCTACAGCCATGTGTTATTATTTTAGGCCTTCGATGCCTGTCTGCGGTCACTCCTTACAATATGCCTCCACTGACCACACCACTGCTGCCCGTGTACCCCTGGAACCAATTTAAAATTGCCTACAGCCAGCCCAATTTTTTTATTTTAGGCCTTCGATGCCTGTCTGCGGTCCGTTCTTTCTACTACTACTACACTGACCAGGCCACTGCTGCCCGTGTACCCCTGGAACCAATTTAAAATTGCCTACAGCCATGTGTTATTATTTTAGGCCTTAGATGCCTGTCTGCGGTCACTCCTTACAATATGCCTCCACTGACCACACCACTGCTGCCCGTGTACCCCTGGAACCAATTTAAAATTGCCTACAGCCAGCCCAATTTTTTTATTTTAGGCCTTCGATACCTGTCTGCGGTCACTCCTTCCACTAGGCCTCCACTGACCACACCACTGCTGCCCGTGTACCCCTGGAACCAATTTAAAATTGCCTACAGCCATGTGTTATTATTTTAGGCCTTCGATGCCGGTCTGCGGTCACTCCTTACAATATGCCTCCACTGACCACACCACTGCTGCCCGTGTACCCCTGGAACCAATTTAAAATTGCCTACAGCCAGCCCAATTTTTTTATTTTAGGCCTTCGATGCCTGTCTGCGGTCCGTTCTTTCTAAAACAATCCACAGCGAGGAGATTGGAACAAAACAAAATCCTCTAAACTGCATGCTTGCAAATGCCAGAAGCCTGACAAACAAGATGGAAGAACTAGAAGCAGAAATATCTACAGGTAACTTTGACATAGTGGGAATAACCGAGACATGGTTAGATGAAAGCTATGACTGGGCAGTTAACTTACAGGGTTACAGTCTGTTTAGAAAGGATCGTAAAAATCGGAGAGGAGGAGGGGTTTGTCTCTATGTAAAGTCTTGTCTAAAGTCCACTTTAAGGGAGGATATTAGCGAAGGAAATGAGGATGTCGAGTCCATATGGGTCGAAATTCATGGAGGGAAAAATGGTAACAAAATTCTCATTGGGGTCTGTTACAAACCCCCAAATATAACAGAAACCATGGAAAGTCTACTTCTAAAGCAGATAAATGAAGCTGCAACCCATAATGAGGTCCTGGTTATGGGGGACTTTAACTACCCGGATATTAACTGGGAAACAGAAACCTGTGAAACCCATAAAGGCAACAGGTTTCTGCTAATAACCAAGAAAAATTATCTTTCACAATTGGTGCAGAATCCAACCAGAGGAGCAGCACTTTTAGACCTAATACTATCTAATAGACCTGACAGAATAACAAATCTGCAGGTGGTCGGGCATCTAGGAAATAGCGACCACAATATTGTACAGTTTCACCTGTCTTTCACTAGGGGGACTTGTCAGGGAGTCACAAAAACACTGAACTTTAGGAAGGCAAAGTTTGAACAGCTTAGAGATGCCCTTAATCTGGTAGACTGGGACAATATCCTCAGAAATAAGAATACAGATAATAAATGGGAAATGTTTAAGAACATCCTAAATAGGCAGTGTAAGCGGTTTATACCTTGTGGGAATAAAAGGACTAGAAATAGGAAAAACCCAATGTGGCTAAACAAAGAAGTAAGACAGGCAATTAACAGTAAAAAGAAAGCATTTGCACTACTAAAGCAGGATGGCACCATTGAAGCTCTAAAAAACTATAGGGAGAAAAATACTTTATCTAAAAAACTAATTAAAGCTGCCAAAAAGGAAACAGAGAAGCACATTGCTAAGGAGAGTAAAACTAATCCCAAACTGTTCTTCAACTATATCAATAGTAAAAGAATAAAAACTGAAAATGTAGGCCCCTTAAAAAATAGTGAGGAAAGAATGGTTGTAGATGACGAGGAAAAAGCTAACATATTAAACACCTTCTTCTCCACGGTATTCACGGTGGAAAATGAAATGCTAGGTGAAATCCCAAGAAACAATGAAAACCCTATATTAAGGGTCACCAATCTAACCCAAGAAGAGGTGCGAAACCGGCTAAATAAGATTAAAATAGATAAATCTCCGGGTCCGGATGGCATACACCCACGAGTACTAAGAGAACTAAGTAATGTAATAGATAAACCATTATTTCTTATTTTTAGGGACTCTATAGCGACAGGGTCTGTTCCGCAGGATTGGCGCATAGCAAATGTGGTGCCAATATTCAAAAAGGGCTCTAAAAGTGAACCTGGAAATTATAGGCCAGTAAGTCTAACCTCTATTGTTGGTAAAATATTTGAAGGGTTTCTGAGGGATGTTATTCTGGATTATCTCAATGAGAATAACTGTTTAACTCCATATCAGCATGGGTTTATGAGAAATCGCTCCTGTCAAACCAATCTAATCAGTTTTTATGAAGAGGTAAGCTATAGGCTGGACCACGGTGAGTCATTGGACGTGGTATATCTCGATTTTTCCAAAGCGTTTGATACCGTGCCGCACAAGAGGTTGGTACACAAAATGAGAATGCTTGGTCTGGGGGAAATTGTGTGTAAATGGGTTAGTAACTGGCTTAGTGATAGAAAGCAGAGGGTGGTTATAAATGGTATAGTCTCTAACTGGGTCGCTGTGACCAGTGGGGTACCGCAGGGGTCAGTATTGGGACCTGTTCTCTTCAACATATTCATTAATGATCTGGTAGAAGGTTTACACAGTAAAATATCGATATTTGCAGATGATACAAAACTATGTAAAGCAGTTAATACAAGAGAAGATAGTATTCTGCTACAGATGGATCTGGATAAGTTGCAAACTTGGGCTGAAAGGTGGCAGATGAGGTTTAACAATGATAAATGTAAGGTTATACACATGGGAAGAAGGAATCAATGTCACCATTACACACTGAATGGGAAACCACTGGGTAAATCTGACAGGGAGAAGGACTTGGGGATCCTAGTTAATGATAAACTTACCTGGAGCAGCCAGTGCCAGGCAGCAGCTGCCAAGGCAAACAGGATCATGGGGTGCATTAAAAGAGGTCTGGATACACATGATGAGAGCATTATACTGCCTCTGTACAAATCCCTAGTTAGACCGCACATGGAGTACTGTGTCCAGTTTTGGGCACCGGTGCTCAGGAAGGATATAATGGAACTAGAGAGAGTACAAAGGAGGGCAACAAAATTAATAAAGGGGATGGGAGAACTACAATACCCAGATAGATTAGCGAAATTAGGATTATTTAGTCTAGAAAAAAGACGACTGAGGGGCGATCTAATAACCATGTATAAGTATATAAGGGGACAATACAAATATCTCGCTGAGGATCTGTTTATACCAAGGAAGGTGACGGGCACAAGGGGGCATTCTTTGCGTCTGGAGGAGAGAAGGTTTTTCCACCAACATAGAAGAGGATTCTTTACTGTTAGGGCAGCGAGAATCTGGAATTGCTTGCCTGAGGAGGTGGTGATGGCGAACTCAGTCGAGGGGTTCAAGAGAGGCCTGGATGTCTTACTGGAGCAGAACAATATTGTATCATACAATTAGGTTCTGTAGAAGGACGTAGATCTGGGGATTTATTATGATGGAATATAGGCTGAACTGGATGGACAAATGTCTTTTTTCGGCCTTACTAACTATGTTACTATGTTACTATGTTACTATGTTACTACTACTACACTGACCAGGCCACTGCTGCCCGTGTACCCCTGGAACCAATTTAAAATTGCCTACAGCCATGTGTTATTATTTTAGGCCTTCGATGCCTGTCTGCGGTCACTGCTTCCACTAGGCCTCCACTGACCACACCACTGCTGCCCGTGTACCCCTGGAACCAATTTAAAATTGCCTACAGCCAGCCCAATTTTTTTATTTTAGGCCTTCGATGCCTGTCTGCGGTCACTCCTTCCACTAGGCCTCCACTGACCACACCACTGCTGCCCGTGTACCCCTGGAACCAATTTAAAATTGCCTACAGCCATGTGTTATTATTTTAGGCCTTCGATGCCTGTCTGCGGTCACTCCTTACAATATGCCTCCACTGACCACACCACTGCTGCCCGTGTACCCCTGGAACCAATTTAAAATTGCCTACAGCCAGCCCAATTTTTTTATTTTAGGCCTTCGATGCCTGTCTGCGGTCCGTTCTTTCTACTACTACTACACTGACCAGGCCACTGCTGCCCGTGTACCCCTGGAACCAATTTAAAATTGCCTACAGCCAGCCCAATTTTTTTATTTTAGGCCTTCGATGCCTGTCTGCGGTCCGTTCTTTCTACTACTACTACACTGACCAGGCCACTGCTGCCCGTGTACCCCTGGAACCAATTTAAAATTGCCTACAGCCATGTGTTATTATTTTAAGCCTTCGATGCCTGTCTGCGGTCACTCCTTCCACTAGGCCTCCACTGACCACACCACTGCTGCCCGTGTACCCCTAGAACCTATTTAGAATTGCACAGAGCATCCTTTTTTTAATAGTAGGCGCACAAAGTCTGTCTGCGGTTCACTATTGAAATTGTCCTCCACTGCCCAGAGCACTGCAGCTTGTGTACCCCTGTAACTTTTTTCTGCTGCAGTGAGCCACATTTTTGGTTTGAGTCCTACTACCTGTGTCTGTCTGCGCCACTCAATTCAGCTGTGTTCCTTTGAAAAAAGCTGAGCGTCAATAGTCTTGTTTTCAGCCTCTAGGAATTTTAAAACTGCATTGGGTGTACAACTTTGGTAGGGCCTACTAACGGTGTCTGCCTCCCCAAGGTGTTCCCCAGGTTTCCTCTCCATTGATCAATCTTCATGCTCTCGTTTAGTAGTTGTTGGAAACTACGCTGCATTAGGCCTACAAATTGGGTATGGGGTGTAGAGAGATGGTGTGTTCCACTCCAAGGTGTTCTCCAGGTTGCCTTTCCTGAGCTTCAATCTTCATGCTCTCGTTTAGTAGTTGTTGGAAACTACGCTGCATTAGGCCTACAAATTGGGTATGGGGTGTAGAGAGATGGTGTGTTCCACTCCAAGGTGTTCTCCAGGTTGCCTTTCCTGAGCTTCAATCTTCATGCTCTCGTTTAGTAGTTGTTGGAAACTACGCTGCATTAGGCCTACAAATTGGGTATGGGGTGTAGAGAGATGGTGTGTTCCACTCCAAGGTGTTCTCCAGGTTGCCTTTCCTGAGCTTCAATCTTCATGCTCTCGTTTAGTAGTTGTTGGAAACTACGCTGCATTAGGCCTACAAATTGGGTATGGGGTGTAGAGAGATGGTGTGTTCCACTCCAAGGTGTTCTCCAGGTTTCATCGCCATTGGTTCGATCTTCATGCTCTCGTTTAGTAGTTGTTGGAAACTACGCTGCATTAGGCCTACAAATTGGGTATGGGGTGTAGAGAGATGGTGTGTTCACCTCCAAGGTGTTCCCCAGGTTTCCTCTCCATTGCTTCGATCTTCATGCTCTCGTTTAGTAGTTGTTGGAAACTACGCTGCATTAGGCCTACAAATTGGGTATGGGGTGTAGAGAGATGGTGTGTTCCACTCCAAGGTGTTCTCCAGGTTGCCTTTTCTGAGCTTCGATCTTCATGCTCTCGTTTAGTAGTTGTTGGAAACTACGCTGCATTAGGCCTACAAATTGGGTATGGGGTGTAGAGAGATGGTGTGTTCCACTCCAAGGTGTTCCCCAGGTTTCCTCTCCATTGCTTCGATCTTCATGCTCTTGGTTAGTAGTTGTTGGAAACTACGCTGCATTAGGCCTACAAATTGGGTATGGGGTGTAGAGAGATGGTGTGTTCCACTCCAAGGTGTTCCCCAGGTTTCCTCTCCATTGCTTCGATCTTCCGGCTCTCGTTTAGTAGTTGTTGGAAACTACGCTGCATTAGGCCTACAAATTGGGTATGGGGTGTAGAGAGATGGTGTGTTACACTCCAAGGTGTTCTCCAGGTTGCCTTTCCTGAACTTCTATCTTCAGGCTCTCATTAAATTGTAGTTAAATGGAACAACTGCATTTGGCGTACTAGTTGGTTTGGGGCCTACTATCGGTGTCTGCCACTCCTTGCTGTTCTCCTGGTTTCCTGTCCTGAAATTCCATTTTCAGGCTCTTGTTAAGTAGTTGTTAATGTTAGACTGCATTTGGCCACTAGTTGGGTTGGGGCCTACTATCGGTGTCTGCCACTCCTTGCTGTTCTCCTCAACTGAACAAAGCTGGGCCGCCTGTTTACTACGGTTGCCAATTTTGAACTGCATGTCGACTACTTACTGATTTGGGCCTACTCTCTGTGTCAGCCTCTCATTCCAGTTGTCCTCCACTGCAATGCCCCCTGGTTAGTCCTGTGTTACCAATTTTGAACTGCATTTAGCCCACTTTATTCTTTGGGCCTATATCTGTGTTTCCTCCTCATCCTGCCCATTGCCCAGCCAGTGATAGATGAGTCTGCTGGTACATTGACCCATAACGCAAAATTCCCCGTGCACGCTACACAGCAAGATTGTGACCCTGCTGAAAGTCAGGTTCCTCTTCCCGCATACCATACCACCTTACACGGGGACAAAGAGGTGCAGATGAAAGTGCAGGTTCCTTCATCAGGTGGGGGGAGGAATACTAGTTGGCGACGTCACTGGCACAGGACCTCTCATAGTACGCAAAAGTGTTGCTGCCGGTGGGAGGCGCCCCCGCCGTGCAAACACACCGCTGTACTTTGAGGGGCCCTGTGCCAGTGCCAATTCCAACGAGTGGGCCCCCCTGCTTGCTCAGGATCACAGCACTTGCAAAGTTTAAATACTTACCTCTCCCTGCTCCACTGCCGTGACGTGGTCCAGATTTACTGGGCCCACTAATTACTTGAACCAGCCCTACCCCCCACAACTTTAGCCAAATGACCCCCAATTTCAAATGCCTTCCAATTATTATAAAGTAAATTACGATTGACAAGCTTCTTTAACAAGAATGGATGTTTTTGCCATTAAAATGGGCAGTGTAGGTGTTTTCCTGGCCTCCACTCACTGCCGACTACGCTCCCCCATTGACTTGCATTGGGTTTCGTGTTTCGGGCGATACCCGACTTTTCGCGATAATCGGCCGATTCCACTCGACTCGACTTCTAAGATAGTCGGGTTTCGCGAAACACGGCTCGACTCTAAAAAGGTCAAGGTCGCTCAACCCTAGTGAAATTTGCTCAAAAATAAACAGTGAACATAAAATAAAACTCCTGGGAGGGAGAAACTAGAGTAAATTTGTGCCAAAGGTTCAACTTTTTAAAAAGTTGCAGTTCATAAATCATCCAAAAATATCTGGAAAACCCAAAACCTTGTTAATAATGGTGAACATACAGGAAAAAAATTAAAAAAAAGTTGAACAAGTGTTCCTGGAATCCGCCTGTAAAAGGCTCCATATGCACATACCATTAGCATGGGTCATCAATATTGAAAACTAGAGGGTGGCCCGATTCTAACGCATCGGGTATTCTAGAATATGTATGTAGTTTATTTATGAAGTTTTCAGAATAATGCAATTTATACACAGGATTCGGCCGGCCGGGCACGACCAATTAGCGAAGCCTGGTTCAAATTCCATACCAATTCGCGGCCGGACTGCACCGGGTGCTGGTTGTTCGCGGCTGGGCGTGACCAATCAGTGAAGCCAGGGCCTGCTCCAGATTTTTGAGGGCCCCGGCCGAAAGAGTCTCAGTGGGCCCCCCCTCTTAAACACATACCACGATTCATGATGCACAGATACCGCAGAGAAATATAGCACAGCCAAGTAGCATACAGCCCATGTAGTATATAACACAGCCCACGTAGTATATAACACAACCCACGTAGTATAGAACACAGCCCAGGTAGTATATAACATAGCCCACATAGTATATAACACAGCCCACGTAGTATATAGCACAGCCCACGTAGTATATAGCACAGCCCACGTAGTATATAGCTCAGCCCACGTAGTATATGGCACAGCCCAGGTAGTATATAGCACAGACACGTAGCATATTGCCTAGCCACGTAATATATTGCACAGCCATGTAATATATTGCACAGCCATGTAATATATTGCACAGCCACGTAGTATATAGCACAGCCACGTAGTATATAGCACAGAGACGTAGTATATAACACAGCTCACGCAATATATAACACAGCCCATGCAGTATATAAAACAGCCCACGTAGTATATTGCCTAGACACGTAATATATTGCATAGCCAAGTAGTATATAGCACAGAGACATAGTATATAACATAGCCCACGTAGTATATAACACAGCCCATGCAGTATGTAACACAGCCCATGTAGTATCTAACACAGGCAGCATCAATAGTAAAAAGTTGGTCACACAGGGTTAATAGCAGTGTTAACGGACTGCGTTACACCGCAGCATAACATGGTGTAACGCAGCTATTAACCCTGTGTGAGCACTGACTGGAGGGGGCACTGACAGAGAGTAGGAAAGGGCGAATTTACGGCCAGACTATGCATGTCGCTGCAGCGACGCTGGATTTCCGTGACAGACAGACAGACAAACAGACGGAAGTGCCCTTTAGACGATTATATATATATATATATATATATATATATATATAGATAGAGGTCTAGTGGTCATCCTATGCCCGGCATTCCCCCTCCCCCGGTCGTCTGTCATCCAGCTGGACAGCATGGCTCCATGAACTTTGCCATGAACCGCAGCTCAGCTCCTTTTCTCTTGAATAGTGGAGACACTGGTGTCTTTTATCCATCTGTTATGTTTACTTCTAGCAGGGCTGCACATGCAAATAATGGGGCCCCATAGCAAAAGTCTAAATTGGACTCCCCACATTCCTCCCCCCCCAAAAAAAAAAATAATTGTGATATTTAGCAGGATCACAGAAGAGCACATCTCACAACAATGCAGCCATTACAAAATAATTTTCCTCCTATTAAATCCCCCACAAAGCATGATGCTCACAAAAGTGTCTCCCCAAACACAGTATGATATCCTCACAGTGAATTCCTACAAAGTACCCACCAGGTGCACAGTTTGATTACCCTACATTACCCCCAACCTGCAAAATATGGTGTCCCCAACACAGTATGACACCCAGACATAGCCCTCCAAATAGTATAATGATCCACACATAGCCCTCCAAACTGCATAATGACTTCTGCATAACCCTCCAAATAGTATAATATACTGCACACAAAATAATGTACCCCAAATTGCCCTCCAAATAGTATAATGGCCCCCACATAGCCCTCCAAAGAATATAATGACCCCCTCATAGCCCTCCAAATAGTATAATGGCCCCCACATAGCCCTCCAAATAGTATAATGGCCCCCACATAGCCATCCAAATAGTATAATGGCCCCCACATAGCCCTCCATATTGTATAATGACCCCCACATAGCTCTCCAAACTGCATAATGACTTCTACATAACCCTCCAAATAGTATAATATACTGCACACAAAATAATGTACCCCACATAACCCTCCAAATAGTATAATGGCCCCCAATTAGCCCTTCAAATAGTATAATGGCCCCCACATAGCTCTCCAAACTGCATAATGACTTCTACATAACCCTCCAAATAGTATAATATACCGCGCAGAGAATAATGTACCCCAATAGCCCTCCAAATAGTATAATACCCCACTCATCCTATAGCCCCACAAACTGTATAATGACCCCCACATAGGCCTCCAAACAGCAGAATCACTGCTATTGACTTAGAAAAAAATATTTTGTATAAATGCTCACGTCCTCTCATCCCCCCACTGCTCCGATCTCTGCAGCGCATGTGCTGAACGCTCTGTGTTGCTCGGCCAGACACGCAGGGAGAATGATGGAGGAGGGAGATGACTGCTCCTTCTTCCACCATTGCTTTCCGCTGTATTGGCTGGCACAAGGCCACCTGACTCATTGGCTCCATGGCGGCCGTGTAGTCTGGTACGCCACTGGTTTATAGGAAAGCTGGATGACATCTAGTATTGCTTCATTCCAATCTATTATTTTCTCCTTATCTAGAAAAGCTCCCGTTGAGTCTACACCTTGCTGTACAGATTTGGCTTTCATAACCCTGGGGGAGCTGCCCGACAACTCACCCCCATGAAAACTGCTATGGTGATGGCCACATTGGTGTCACTAGTGATGAGCGAATGTGCTCAATACCCCTCAAAGGAATACTCCGCATGGCGGCATGCTCTGGCACAGACAGATTGAATGTTAAGGCTGATGCCCTCTCTAGTAGTTTTTCGCCTGATTCTCCTGTAGTCCTTGAGCCGGTTGGCATTCTTAAGGAGGGGGTGATTCTTTCTTCTATCTCCCCTGATTTGCGGCGGGTGCTTCAGGAATTTCAGGCTGATAGGCCTGACCGCTGTCCAGTGGGGAAGCTGTTTGTTCCTGATAGATGGACAACCCCCACACGAGGAAAGGGCTCAACGTTTTGCTAACCGCCGTCGGTGTGTTGGTCCCCGGCTTCATGTGGGGGTTATCAATTCCCCCCACACGAAGCCGGGGACCAACACACCGACGGCAGTAAGCAAAACGTTGAGCCCTTTCCTGAGACAACGTCAAATTGTCCACCACACAAGTCCAAATCTGCTGCAGCCTGTCCACCACAGAATCAACACCAGGTGTTATCTGATCGTGTTCAGCGGGCTAACCGAGAGTCTTCGGCGTGCTTTAAAACTATGCTCATGTCTCGTGGATGTTTAACAGGATGTGTTACGGCTGTTGAACAATCGCGAGACATGCAGCCGCGGGGACTCAAACATAGTATTCGAGCACGCCGAAAACACTCGGTTAGCACCCAAGCACGCTCAGATAACATCTAATCCGAGCACATTCGCTCATCACTATTTGTCACCCGACTTTCCCAATTGTAAAAAAAAAAAAGAAAAAGAACAAAAAAACCGTACTCATCAAGTTTATTCACTTTTCTATTTTTAGAGAAAATGCACGTCCGCCCGGTGTCATATTTCCTTCAGTCGGGTTCTCACCAGTGAGCTCAGGCTAAAAACCTCCATATAGATCTGTATACACCACACACCCACATCCCAACCCCCACCATGACACAGCCTGGGGGTATTGTTAAAGTATAAGCAGCATATAAAAGGACATTCTTTAAAAAAAAATGTTATCGTAAGATCAGACTCGTATCTAGCACTATAGAACAGGCTGCAACATCTAATAACATTATGGATTGCATTCAATGGAAAATCAAGCAGATATGGAATTTATGGTGCAGCGCCTAATTAAGATTCTTCATGTCAGATAGGAGGATTTCTAAAATAATAGAATGAAAAGAAAAAAGGAGAGAAGAAGCGCTCACCTGGATCTCTGTCTCTGTGCCAAGGAAATGTTACCTAGGAGGAGTAATGTCTCCTACAAGCTGCAGGCTTTGTGAACTATGTCCTCCCTTGTGTTGTGTCTGCCGCCCTTTCCCATCTGATTAGGAAGCAGCATTATAGATTCTATACACTGTAGGGCTGCTCCTCTCCTCTGTAGGAAACCGATTCAGTCTGCTGTATGTGCAAAAGTGAAACCACCCCCTCTTCCCTTCATCACATCATCTACTTTTTACTTTATCCTATGCTGTTTATGTTGCTTCTTTTCCACTTTTTTTTACATAGGATATTTTTTTCCCTTCCTTCAGTATTTATAAATACTTTTGTGTTTTCATTTTAAGACCCAAATTCATTGTTGCCAAGCGAAAAGCCAAAAACATCACTGCTCTAGAGGAGATCTGCATGGAGGAATGGGCCAACATACCAACAACAGTGTGTGGCAACCTTGTGAAGACTTACAGAAAACGTTTGACCTCTGTCATTGCCAACAAAGGATATATTACAAAGTATTGAGATGAAATTTTGTTTCTGACCAAATACTTATTTTGTCATGTTGAAAGACCCAGCCACGTTTCATCTTCAATGCCCTTACTGATGGAAGGAGGTTTGCACTCAAAATCTCACGATACATGGCCCCATTCATTCTTTCATGTACCCGGATCAGTCGTCCTGGCCCCTTTGCAGAGAAACAGCCCCAAAGCATGATGTTTCCACCACCATGCTTTACAGTAGGTATGGTGTTTGATGGATGCAACTCAGTATTCTTTTTCCTCCAAACACGGCAAGTTTTGTTTCTACCAAACAGTTCCAGTTTGGTTTCATCAGACCATAGGACATTCTCCCAAAACTCCTCTGGATCATCCAAATGCTCTCTAGCAAACTTCAGACGGGCCCGGACATGTACTGGCTTAAGCAGTGGGACACGTCTGGCACTGCAGGATCTGAGTCCATGGTGGCGTAGTGTGTTACTTATGGTAGGCCTTGTTACATTGGTCCCAGCTCTCTGGAGTTCATTCACTAGGTCCCCCCGCGTGGTTCTGGGATTTTTGCTCACCGTTCTTGTGATCATTCTGACCCCACGTGGTGGGATTTTGCGTGGAGCCCCAGATCGAGGGAGATTATCAGTGGTCTTGTATGTCTTCCATTTTCTAATTATTGCTCCCACTGTTGATTTCTTCACTCCAAGCTGGTTGGCTATTGCAGATTCAGTCTTCCCAGCCTGGTGCAGGGCTACAATTTTGTTTCTGGTGTCCTTTGACAGCTCTTTGGTCTTCACCATAGTGGAGTTTGGAGTCAGACTGTTTGAGGGTGTGCACAGGTGTCTTTTTATACTGATAACAAGTTTAAACAGGTGCCATTACTACAGGTAATGAGTGGAGGAAAGAGGAGACTCTTAAAGAAGAAGTTACAGGTCTGTGAGAGACAGAAATCTTGATTGTTTGTTTCTGACCAAATACTTATTTTCCACCATAATATGCAAATAAAATGTTAAAAAAACAGACAATGTGATTTTCTGGATTTTTTTTTCTCAGTTTGTCTCCCATAGTTGAGGTCTACCTATGATGTAAATTACAGACGCCTCTCATCTTTTTAAGTGGTGGAACTTGCACTATTGCTGACTGACTAAATACTTTTTTGCCCCACTGTATATATATATGGAGCGCCCCCAGATGCAGGGCCACGGGTTACTCGGTACCGGTCCTCCCTGTCTTAGTTCTGGTGACGTCACGGTGGCTGGACCCGGTCCGTGATGCCACCTGTGGTATTCGGTCAGGTCGACTGACGCTGCTCGGGGTCCACTGTGGTGATGTGATGGCAGCTAGATGGCATACCTTCCCACAGGTGAAGTGAGTCCCCAGGGCTTCCCAGTAGTGTAGGTGGCGATGGTGTGAGGTACAGTCAACAACGAGGACACAGGGTTGCAGTCTCTTTACCTCTTTACTGGTTACTTCAGGATCCTCAATCCAGAGCACTATCAACCGGGCTGTCTGAAACCGGCCGGTCCGAAGGCACATCCAGAGTTCCCTTTGCAGGTGGAAATCGTTGCCTACCACACACCTGTGTGTTGTAGTGCTTCCCTGCTGAGCATTCGGGATAGTCCTCACAACTTCTGTTCTCGTTCTTTCTGGTTCTTTCTCGTTCTTTCTATTCTATTCTCCGTCCCCCAAGTTTGTTATGGCTAGGACGCACCCATTTGACGGGAAGGCTCGGAGCTATTCTGGGACCCTAGAGACGTCCCTCTCCACGCTTGCCCCCTGCTTAGGTGATGTATGGTAGACAGCCAACCTATAATTAACCGTCCTGCGGTATTTGAAGTAAGGCATAGAGTCAGTTACTTCCTCGGTGTTCCGGTCACCGGCTACGCGCCTCAGTAGAATGTTGCCGTTTTTGGGGCACGACTCCTACTGGCTCTCCTTTGTGCTTGATCTCGTTTCTCACTGTCCACAATATCCTTCGCTTTGTGTCCTTTCCTTAGATGCCGCCGCAAGGTAGTGCAGGCGCGGCTCTGTAACGATCTGTCTTTGTCGCTAAGTCCCTGCCAGGTTCCCACGCCTGACAGTGACCCCTCTGAATCTTCCCCGCAACACCCCCTGCCACGGGATGTTGCCTGGGCAAAACCCAGCCAGCTTCTGCCTATCTTCCTGTCCAACCCCTAGTTTTACCAGTGTGAGGAGTGGCCTAATAAATAAAACCTTTTGCTCCCCCCAGTGGCCGGTGTGTGAAGTGTAATGTGTGCTTGTGATACCTGGTCATGTGCCATCAGACGTACCATCACTCCCCTTAGTGGCAGAGCGACACTACTGCAACGACCAGGTCTCTGGGGCACTGCACTCTCCCCGGTTAAATCCAGTACTCCTGGACTGGGAAGAAGAACAACAATACATGTTAGCAAAAGACATGCACATTTTTGAAATGCAAGGAACAAATAAATATAACAATGCTTCCCTTTATGGGAGGTGAGGACACTTGAACGTTACAAACGAAAACAAGGTTAAATATTTTAAATAACACTCTGACTATAAATAACTTCTGGTACCCTGCCGGGTATTCTACTAAGTGCAAATTCTGAACAGTAATTTAACTTCTCCTTTAAGGGAGTATAGGCTGAACCCACTAAAGGCTTACTATAAAATACTATAATACAAACTTAACTTTTTCTTTATTTTTCTAACTTCACAAATGCAGGACCGCCTAGCTCCTTGTCTGGGCCTACTGCCATTGTTCTTCTATCAGCGCAACCAACGATCTCTCTATGGTTCTCAGGAGGACTCTCTAACCCCTATGGGTTCACGGTGTTGAAATTCGGCTTCCAACTTTTCCTGTCCTCAATCTCTATTAACATTATTAACATTTCCTAAGTCTCAACATTATTACAATTTAACTTTCTTAAGGCAACATTATACTTAAGTGCAACATGTGAACATTCCCTTTAAGAGGGAACCAAGTCTCCTTGAGGTAGTGCAGATTCTCTCTATCTGCAAGTCCATTAGAAAGCAAGAACTTCTGTGCTGTATTCAAAAACAGTCTCTTCACAAAGCCTTCTTTCTTTGTAAAACCAGTAGAGGGCACCTTTAAAAAGGTGCAAACTATTTACAAAACAGTTTGTGAACCATTCACCGTCCTTGATTCGGCAGTCTGTTAAACAGTGATGAACTTGTGCAAAATAAAACAATAGGGATCCCGGGTAAACAAAGAGACCCCTTTAAGGATTAACCCTAGACGGGTTCAAGTAGCAAAAGAGCAGGAAGTCAAACAGTTAAAAACCTATATACAGTTTCAGGTTTCCGAGGTTTACTTTGATTCTGGTGGTTGTAGCTCCGCAGGCAGCAGTGGGCGGGGCTGTCCACCCGGATACCTGCGGCTACCAGGTGTGGTTCCAGGGGCTCCTTCGCTCCAGGCAGGGGTCTGGGTGGCTACAGTTCTGGACCCCGAAACGGCCTGGGTACTAGCCATCACTGAGGCCAATCCTTCGGCTACCACGGTGGTAGTGGTATCAACGGTGCAGGTTGTGGTCTTGACAATGGTGCACGTCGGGGTAACCACCGTAGTCTTGGTAGTAATGGTAGACCGGTCACAAGGGGGCTCCTTTGCTACGGGGGATGGCTTTACCGGCACTTTAGTCGGGTATGTCACGGGGCCTCGTCGCTTTTGGACATTCAGGGCAAACCACCCCTTTCCCCCAAAGTGCCGGGTGTAGGTGACCTCGTCCCTTTGGTTAGAGATCCCGGTCCGGGTGGCCTTCTCTGAGATGGGACTCCACATCCCTCCGGTTCACAAAGACCTCCGCATACAGGCCCGACTCTTTAATAAAGCCCCAGCCCCCACGAAGTTTGAAGTCGATGACGGTGCCCTGCCTGCGCGGGGCCTGGTGGGTGGTGTGATCCTTGTGGGCCCGATCCTTCACCGCGAGGTCCCACTGGTGGTGGGCCTCTCGCCCGGCCTGATACTCCCTCTCCTTCTTCTCCCACTGTCGGTCTAGCTGGATCTGATATTCTTCCCAGATGAGGGCCTCCACCATCTCCCCTTCCTGTGTCTTCACCCCGGGGAACCCCATGAAGTCGGACCCTGGGTTCACCCAGCGGCACACTGTGCGCTCCACATAGACCTCGCCTGGCATGGTGATCGGCGAGATCAGGGCTTTCAGGAAGTGCTCCATACCCGTGGCCTGATCACAGGGCGGAAGGCGCTGGAGTGTATGGGTCCCAGGGAGAGGGGGTACCGCGACAAGGCCTATCAACAGGTGCTCCGCTAGCAGGGAGGGGTCGGCGGACTCACTGGCCGGTACGACTTCCTCCATCGCAGCTTGCTCCGGTAGCAGCAAAGGAACCGATGTCGGGGGGACCTCCGCCGGCGCCTCCTGGCACGAGGCCTTGGTCTCCATCCGCAATTGGAGGAGCTGCTCCATCAGGTCCTCCATCTCAATCTGCAGGAGACCGGTCCCAACCGAGGAGATCTGGCTGTTGGGCTCGTCCGGGTAGCTAGGGGAGTCCTCTACTTCCACCCCGCATTCTGGGTCTGAGCGACTGGCCATGGCGTCCTCCATGTGAGTCACTTCCTGGTCTCTTTCCCGCACTCTCCTTGGTGGGCGGTTCCGTTTTCTTTGTCTCCGCCCTCCATTGAGAATCAGGAGGTGGATCTCGGCCGCTGACGGACACGTCCTCAAGGTACAGAAATATTTAGACTGTTCGGCCATTGCTTTTTGTGCTTCTCCGTTCTTTCACGCCCACAACTCCATGCCCTTCTTCTTCTCCTGCGCTCCTCGTGGCGCTATAATGGCGACGGTTTTGGCGGGAATTTTTGCGGCAATCAGCAATGCACAGTATTTGCAACAAGTCACAGTTCAAGCACAATTCTAACACAGTTCCAAGGCACACATGACCCAATTCTTCAGGCTTAAGTACGATCCTGTTCGTGACACCAAGTTGAAGCGCCCCCAGACGCAGGGCCGCGGGTTACTCGGTACCGGTCCTCTCTGTCTCAGTTCTAGTGTTGTCACGGGGGATGGACCCGGTCTGTGACCTTGCTAAGGGGCGTCCAATAAAAGGGTGAAGGAAGTTGTTAGGTGTTTGTGACGCCACCTGTGGTATTCGGTCAGGTCGACCGACGCTGCTCGGGGTCCACTGGGGTGATGTGATGGCAGTTAGATGTTATACCTTCCCACAGGTGAAGTGAGTCCTGTTATGACCTGGTGGTTAGGAGCACCCGGAATGACCTGATAATTAAACCTCATACAGGACGAGCTCTGGGATGTGGGAGCTCTGCTGACCGCAAGCCCTAATCCTATCACACACACTAGAAATAGCCGTGGAGCGCTCCTGACCAGACCTAGGCGCCTCGTCACAGCCTAAGAACTATCTAGCCCATGAGATAGGAAATAAAGCCTACCTTGCCTCAGAGAAATTCCCCAAAGGTAAAGGAAGCCCCCCACATATATTGACTGTGAGTAAAGATGAAAGTCACAAACGCAGAAATGAAACAGGTTTCAGCAAAGGGAGGCCAGACTTACTAAATAGACAGAGGATAGGAAAGGTAACTTTGCGATCAGCACAAAAACATACAAAAGACCACGCAGAGTGTGCAAAAAAGACCTACGCACCGACTCACGATGCGGAGGGGCCACTCTGCATCCCAGAGCTTCCAGCTAGCAAGACAAAATCATGAAAACCAGCTAGACAAGAAAACAGAGAACAAAATAAGACTATAAGGTACTTAGCTTCTGCAGGAGAAGGCAGGTCACCAGAGAGATCCAGGAGCGAACTGAACGAATGCAAAAACATTGACAGCTGGCATGGAGTAACGATCTGAGAGGAGTTAAATAGAGCAGCCAACCAAAGGATAAACCACGTCACCTGTGTAAGGAACCTCAGAAGCAGCAGCTTCACTCATAGCCACCAGAGGGAGCCCATAGACAGAACTCGCCGAAGTACCATTCACGACCACAGGAGGGAGTTCGACAACAGAATTCACAACACTACCCCCCCTTGAGGAGGGGTCACTGAACCCTCACCAGAGCCCCCAGGCCGATCAGGATGAGCCAAATGAAAGGCACGAACCAGATCGGCAGCATGAACATCAGAAGCAAAAACCCAGGAATTATCTTCCTGACCATAACCCTTCCACTTGACCAGGTACTGGAGTTTCCGTCTCGAAACACGAGAATCCAAAATCTTCTCCACCACATACTCCAACTCCCCCTCGACCAACACCGGGGCAGGAGGATCAACGGAGGGAACCATAGGCGCCACGTATCTCCGCAACAATGACCTATGGAACACATTATGGATGGCAAAAGAAGCTGGAAGATCCAAACGAAATGACACAGGATTAAGAACTTCAGAAATCTTGTATGGCCCAATGAAACGAGGCTTAAACTTAGGAGAGGAAACCTTGTAAGGAATGTGACGAGATGACAACCAAGCCAAATCCCCAACACGAAGTCGGGGACCAACACAACGCCGGCGGTTAGCGAAACGTTGAGCCTTCTCCTGGGACAATCTCAAATTGTCCACCACATGAGTCCAAATCTGCTGCAACCTGTCCACCACCGCATCCACACCAGGACAGTCCGAAGGCTCAACCTGCCCTGAAGAGAAACGAGGATGGAAACCAGAGTTACAGAAAAAAGGAGAAACTAAAGTAGCCGAGCTGGCCCGATTATTAAGGGCGAACTCAGCCAAAGGCAAGAAGGACACCCAATCATCCTGATCAGCAGAAACAAAGCATCTCAGATATGTCTCCAAAGTCTGATTAGTTCGTTCAGTTTGGCCATTAGTCTGAGGATGGAAAGCTGAAGAAAAAGACAAATCAATGCCCATCTTAGCGCAAAAGGACCGCCAAAACCTCGAAACAAACTGGGAACCTCTGTCCGAGACGATGTTCTCTGGAATGCCATGCAAACAAACCACATGCTGGAAAAACAATGGCACCAAATCAGAGGAGGAAGGCAATTTAGACAAGGGTACCAAATGGACCATCTTAGAGAAGCGATCACAAACCACCCAAATGACCGACATCTTTTGAGAAACAGGGAGATCAGAAATAAAATCCATGGAAATATGCGTCCAGGGCCTCTTCGGGATCGGCAAGGGCAAAAGCAACTCACTGGCACGAGAACAGCAGGGTTTAGCCCGAGCACAAGTCCCACAGGACTGCACAAAAGAACGCACATCCCATGACAAAGAAGGCCACCAAAAGGATCTAGCCACCAAATCTCTGGTACCAAAGATTCCAGGATGACCAGCCAACACTGAACAATGAATCTCAGAGATAACTCTACTAGTCCATCTATCAGGGACAAACAGTTTCTCCGTAGGACAACGGTCAGGTCTATCAGCCTGAAACTTTTGCAGCACACGCCGCAAATCAGGGGAAATGGCAGACAAAATTACCCCTTCTTTAAGAATACCCGCCGGCTCCGGAACACCCGGAGAGTCAGGCACAAAACTCCTTGACAGGGCGTCAGCCTTCACATTCTTAGATCCCGGAAGGTATGAAACCACAAAATCAAAACGGGAGAAAAAGAGCGACCATCGAGCCTGTCTAGGATTCAACCGTTTGGCAGACTCGAGATAAGTCAAATTCTTGTGATCCGTCAAGACCACCACACGATGTTTAGCTCCTTCCAGCAAATGTCGCCACTCCTCGAATGCCCACTTCATGGCCAACAACTCCCGATTGCCCACATCATAATTGCGCTCAGCAGGCGAGAATTTTCTAGAAAAGAAGGCACAGGGTTTCATCACCGAGCCATCAGAACTTCTTTGCGACAAAACAGCCCCTGCTCCAATTTCAGAAGCATCAACCTCAACCTGAAAAGGGAGCGAAACATCTGGCTGGCACAACATAGGGGCAGAAGCAAAACGACGCTTCAACTCCTGAAAAGCCTCTACAGCCGCAGAGGACCAATTGACCACATCAGCACCTTTCTTGGTCAAATCAGTCAACGGTTTAGCAATACTGGAAAAATTAGCGATGAAGCAACGATAAAAATTAGCAAAGCCCAGGAACTTCTGAAAGCTCTTCACAGATGTCGGCTGAGTCCAATCGTAAATGGCCTGAACTTTAACAGGGTCCATCTCAATAGTAGAAGGGGAAAAAATGAAACCCAAAAATGAAATCTTCTGAACTCCAAAGAGACACTTTGACCCCTTCACAAACAAGGAATTCGCACGAAGGACCTGGAACACCATTCTGACCTGCTTCACATGAGACTCCCAATCATCCGAAAAGACCAAAATGTCATCCAAATATACAATCATGAATCTATCCAGGTACTCTCGGAAGATGTCATGCATAAAGGACTGAAACACAGATGGAGCATTAGAAAGCCCGAATGGCATAACCAGGTACTCAAAATGGCCCTCGGGCGTATTAAATGCCGTTTTCGATTCATCACCCTGTTTAATTAGCACAAGATTATACGCACCACGAAGATCTATCTTGGTGAACCAACTAGCCCCTTTAATCCGAGCAAATAAATCAGACAGCAGCGGCAAAGGATACTGAAATTTGACTGTGATCTTATTAAGAAGGCGGTAATCAATACAAGGTCTCAAAGAACCATATTTCTTGGCCACAAAAAAGAACCCTGCTCCCAATGGTGATGACGACGGACGAATATGACCCTTCTCCAAGGATTCCTTTATATAACTCCGCATAGCGGCGTTCTCTGGCACAGATAAATTAAACAAACGGCCCTTAGGAAACTCACTACCAGGAATCAAATTATTAGCACAGTTGCAATCCCTATGAGGAGGTAGGGCACCAGGTTTGGGCTCTTCAAATACATCCTGGTAATCTGATAAAAACTCAGGGACTTCAGAAGGAGTGGATGGCAAAATTGACAGCAATTGAACATCACCATGTACCCCCTGACAACCCCAGCTGGACACAGACATAGATTTCCAATCCAACACTGGATTATGGACCTGTAGCCATGGCAACCCCAAAACGACCACATCATGCAGATTATGCAACAACAAAAAGCGAATATCCTCCTGATGTGCAGGAGCCATGCACATGGTCAATTGAGTCCAGTACTGAGGCTTATTCTTGGCCAAAGGCATAGCATCAATTCCTCTCAATGGAATAGGATACTGCAAGGGCTCCAAGAAAAAACCACAGCGCCTGGCAAACTCCAAGTCCATCAAATTCAGGGCAGCGCCTGAATCCACAAATGCCATTACAAAATAGGACGACAGAGAGCAAATCAGAGTAACGGACAAAAGAAATTTAGACTGTACAGTACCAATGGTGGCAGACCTAGGGAACCGCTTAGTGCGCTTAGGACAATCGGAGATAGCATGAGTGGATTCACCACAGTAAAAACACAGCCCATTCCGACGTCTGTGTTCTTGCCGTTCAGCTCTGGTCAAAGTCCTATCACACTGCATAGGCTCAGGCCTATGCTCAGAGAATACCGCCATATGGTGCACAGTTTTGCGCTCAAGCATGCGCCGATCGATCTGAATGGCCAAAGACATAGACTCATTCAGACCAGCAGGCATGGGAATTCCCACCATGACATCCTTAAGGGCTTCAGAAAGACCCTTTCTGAAAATTGCCGCCAAGGCACATTCATTCCACTGAGTAAGCACAGACCACTTTCTAAACTTCTGACAGTACACCTCAACTTCATCCTGACCCTGACACAAAACCAGCAAGATTTTCTCTGCCTGATCCACTGAATTTGGTTCATCATAAAGCAATCCAAGCGCCAGAAAAAACGCATCAACATCACGCAATGCAGGATCTCCTGGCGCAAGGGAAAATGCCCAGTCTTGAGGGTCACCACGTAACAAAGAAATAATGATTTTTACCTGTTGAACGGGGTCACCAGAGGAGCGGGGTTTCAAAGCTAGAAACAGTTTACAATTATTTTTGAAATTCAAGAACCTAGATCTATCCCCAGAAAATAAGTCAGGAATAGGAATTCTAGGCTCTAACATAGGATTCTGAACCACAAAATCTTGAATGTTTTGTACCCTTGCAGTGAGATGATCCACACAAGAGGACAGACCTTGAATGTCCATATCTACACCTGTGTCCTGAACCACCCAAAGGTCTAGGGGAAAAGAAAGACAAAACACAGTGCAAAGAAAAAAAAAATGGTCTCAGAAGTTCTCTTATCCCTCTATTGAGATGCATTAATACTTTGGGCCAGCTGTACTGTTATGACCTGGTGGTTAGGAGCACCCAGAATGACCTGATAATTAAACCTCATACAGGATGAGCTCTGGGATGTGGGAGCTCTGCTGACCGCAAGCCCTAATCCTATCACACACACTAGAAATAGCCGTGGAGCACTCCTGACCAGACCTAGGCGCCTCATCACAGCCTAAGAACTATCTAGCCCTAGAGATAGAAAATAAAGCCTACCTTGCCTCAGAGAAATTCCCCAAAGGTAAAGGAAGCCCCCCACATATATTGACTGTGAGTAAAGATGAAAGTCACAAACACAGAAATGAAACAGGTTTCAGCAAAGGGAGGCCAGACTTACTAAATAGACAGAGGATAGGAAAGGTAACTTTGCGATCAGCACAAAAACCTACAAAAGACCACGCAGAGTGTGCAAAAAAGACCTACGCACCGACTCACGGTGCGGAGGGGCCACTCTGCATCCCAGAGCTTCCAGCTAGCAAGACAAAATCATGAAAACCAGCTGGACAAGAAAACAGAGAACAAAATAAGACTATAAGGAACTTAGCTTCTGCAAGAGAAGGCAGGTCACCAGAGAGATCCAGGAGCGAACTGAACGAATGCAAAAACATTGACAGCTGGCATGGAGTAACGATCTGAGAGGAGTTAAATAGAGCAGCCAACCAAAGGATAAACCACGTCACCTGTGTAAGGAACCTCAGAAGCAGCAGCTTCACTCATAGCCACCAGACGGAGCCCATAGACAGAACTCGCCGAAGTACCATTCACGACCACAGGAGGGAGTTCGACAACAGAATTCACAACAGAGTCCCCAGGGCTTCCCAGTAGTGTAGGTGGCGATGGTGTGAGGTACAGTCAATAATGAGGACACAGGGTTGCAGTCACTTTACCTCTTTACTGGTTACTTCAGGATCCTCAATCCAGAGCACTATTAACCGGGCTGTCTGAAACCGTCCTGTCCGAAGGCACATCCAGAGTTCCCTTTGCAGGTGGAAATCGTTGCCTACCACTAGCGCATGTGTGTTGTAGTGCTTCCCTGCTGAGCATTCGAGATAGAACGAGAACAGAAGTTGTGAGGACTTTCTCGTTCTTTCTATTCTCCGTCCCCCAAGTTTGTTATGGCTAGGACACACCCATTTGACGGGAAGGCTCGGAGCTATTCTGGGACCCTAGAGACGCCCTCTCCACGCTTGCCCCCTATGTCTGCTTAGGTGATGTATGGCAGACAGCCAACCTATAATTAACTGTCCTGCGGTATTTGAAGTAAGGCATAGAGTCAGTTACTTCCTCGGTGTTCCGGTCACCGGCTACGCGCCTCAGTAGGATGTTGCCGTTCTCGGGGCACGACTCCTACTGGCTCTCCTTTGTGCTTGATCTCGTTTCTCACTGTCCACAATATCCTTCGCTTCGTGTCCTTTTCTTAGATGCCGCCGCAAGGTAGTGCAGGCGCGGCTCTGTAACGATCTGTCCTTGTCACTAAGTCCCTGCCAGGTTCCCACGCCTGACAGGGACCCCTCTGAATCTTCCCCGCAACACCCCTTGCCACGGGATGTTGCCTGGGCAAAACCCAGCCAGCTTCTGCCTAACTTTCTATGCAACCCCTAGTTTTACCAGTGTGAGGAGTGGCCTAATAAATAAAACCTTTTGCTCCCCCTAGTGGCCGGAGTGGGAAGTGTAATGTGTGCCTGTGATACCTGGTCAGGTGAACTCCTTTAGTGCCATTAGACGTACCATTACTCCCCTTAGTGGCAGAGCGACACTACTGCAACGGCCAGGTCTCTGGGGCGCTGCATATACATATATATATATATATATATATATATATATATAGACACACATATATATATATATATATATATATACATATATATATATATATAAACACATAGGACTTGATTTATTATTGCATTTGCATCTTTTGTGGGGGGGTTTTTGCAATTTCCTCCTTTTGTTAATCAGCACCCTATTCTTTTAAGAGCCTATTTTATACATGATCAAGGATCACCTGTTTTTTTGTTATTATTTTCGCCATTGTACGTGTGGTTTTTAGCAGATACATCAACTTTTTAAAAAGTTTTTTAGTAATGTAGTCCAGTCCTCTGCCTTCCACTCTGGAGTGATTTTTGCTGAAAAGTCACAAAGCAGAACAAATAGAAAAATGAAGAGATTGTTGATTTTGCATACAAATCATGAGCCACATGCATCATTTTGAAGAATTTGCTGCAAAATATCAGTGAAAAACACAAGAAAAAAAAACGCTCAATAATAACGGGTCCATTGAATAAAACCACTTAAAGAAACAACTTTAACCGTTTGATTCGTGTTAGCTGCACTGCAGCCAGGTGCAATTTTTTCTGAAACTCTGGCTTTTCAAGGAATAGAGGGACAAGTTGAAGATCCAGGAATTTCTGTTGTCTCATACGTCCTGAAGCTTCACAAAACTGGCTAATTTTGCTTAGGATCATGTGCGGATGACTGGTAACATAGGTATTCGGATGCAGTGAAACAGAAGCGCAGAATAGGGGTTATTATTATTATTATTATACATTTTTATAGCGCCATTTATTCCATGGCGCTTTACATGTGAATACGAGGCAAATATAGACAAATACATTAAACATGAGCAGGTAACAGGCACACGGGTACATAAGGAGAGAGGACCCTGCCCCCGAGGGCTCAAAGTCTGCAGGGTATGGGTGATAAAACACTAGGAGAGGGTAGGGCAGGTTGCGCGGCGGTTCAGTAACTTCAGGATCACTGCAGGCTGTAGGCTTGTCGGAAGAGGTGGGTCTTCAGGTTCTTTTTGAAGGTTTCTATGGTAGGCGAGAGTCTGATGTGTTGGGGTAGAGAGTTCCAGAGTATGGGGCAAGCACGGGAGAAGTCTTGGATGCGGTTGTGGGAAGAAGAAATGAGAGGGGAGTAGAGAAGGAGGTCTTGAGAGGATCGGAGGTTGCGTGTAGGTAGGTACCGGGAGACCATGTCACAGATGTATGGAGGAGAAAGGTTGTGGATGGCTTTGTATGTCATTGTGAGGGTTTTGAACTGGAGTCTCTGGGCGATAGGAAGCCAGTGAAGGGCTTGACATAGGGGAGAGGCTGGGGAATAGCGGGGAGACAGGTAGATTAGTCGGGCAGCAGAGTGTAGGATGGATTGGAGCGGTGCCAGAGTGCTAGAGGGGAGTCCAGAGAGTAGGAGGTTGCAGTAGTCGAGGTGGGAGATGATAAGGGCATGCACTAGCGTTTTTGCGGTGTCGCGGTCAAGGAAAGCACGGATCCGGGAAATATTTTTGAGTTTGAGACGGCAGGAGGAGGCAAGTGCTTGGATATGTGGCTTGAAGGAGAGGGCAGAGTCGAGGATCACCCCGAGGCACCGGGCGTGTTGGACTGGGGAAAGTGAGCAGCCATTGACATTGATGGATAGGTCTGGTGGAAGTGTAGAGTGAGATGGGGGAAAGATGATGAATTCTGTTTTGTCCATGTTCAGTTGTAGAAAGCGAGCAGAAAAGAAGGCTGAAATAGCAGACAGACAGTGCGGGATTTTGGTAAGTAAGGAGGTGAGGTCAGGTCCGGATAGGTAGATCTGCGTGTCATCAGCGTAGAGATGGTACTGCATACCGTGGGATTCTATGAGCTGTCCCAAGCCGAAAGTGTAGATGGAGAAGAGTAGGGGTCCTAGAACAGAGCCTTGAGGAACACCGACTGACAAGGGGCGAAGTGAGGAGGTGGTGTGGGGGAGGGAGACACTGAATGTTCGGTCTGTCAGATATGACGAGATCCAGGAAAGGGCCAAGTCTGTGATGCCAAGAGATGAGAGAATTTGTAGCAAAAGGGAGTGGTCCACAGTGTCAAAGGCAGAAGACAGGTCCAGGAGAAGGAGGACAGAGTAGTGTCGCTTGCTCCTGGCAGTTAGTAGGTCATTGGTGACTTTAGTTAGGGCAGTTTCAGTTGAGTGATGGGAACGGAAGCCTGATTGTAACCGATCAAAGAGGGAGCAGGAGGAGAGGTGGGAGGACAGTTCAAGATGGACGTGTTGCTCCAGCAATTTGGAGGCATAAGGGAGAAGAGATATCGGGCGATAGCTAGACACAGAGAATGGGTCGAGGGATGGCTTTTTGAGGATGGGTGTGATCTTGGCATGCTTGAAGGATGAGGGGAAGACACCTGTTGTGAGTGAGAGGTTGAAGAGGTGCGTTAGGGTTGGGATGAAGACCATGGAAAGGTTAGGGATGAGGTGGGATGGGAGCGGGTCAAGCGTGCAGGTGGTGAGGTGTGATCTTGACAGGAGGGTGGAGAGCTGATCTTCTGTCATGGTGGAGAAGCTGGTTTTGGAGGAGCAGGGTTGAGCAGCTAAGAGGGGCAGTGGGCGCTGTGGGCCAAAGCTTTCTCTGATCGTATCGATCTTCTGTTTAAAGAAAGAGGCGAAGTCTTCAGCAGAAATGAGGGGGGAGGGAGGAGGTGCTGGGGGACGGAGTAGAGAATTGAAAGTGTTGAAAAGCTGTTTAGGGTTGTGAGACAGGGAGGATATGAGAGATGAGAAGTAAGTTTGTTAAATAATTATTCACTTTATCAATACAGGAATAACCTCCTCGCAGGGAGAAAACAAGGGAAATTCAGATAAAGGGCTGAGGGTTAAACAAGATAGTAATAACAGGTCTGCAAAAAAAAATTTTTCAAGAGCGGTTTTGGTTATTCCACGTAATCTTTATGTTTTTAAGTGCGCTGAATCCGGAAATGACCTCCATTTTGTCATAGGACATCACGTTTTCTGACAATTTATGTAACTATGTTAAATAAGACAATACCTCAAAATAAATGAAAATAGACTCAAAATTAATTTTTTATTGCAAATGTTTCATGAAAATAATTTTTTACCTGCAATGAGCTCACTATCACACACTAAAATCGATTCTTCTTCTTCCCTGTGAGGCTTCTCTTGGTACATTTACGCTTGTGAGTAGCATCTGGAATGTCTCCCTCAGGGCCGGACTGGCCATCTGGCAATTCTGGCAAACGTCAGAAGGGCCTGTCTAGTCATGGGCTGCCTTGTCTGCTATGTTGTTAACCAGAGGTGTCAAACTGCATTCCTCAAGGGCTGCAAACAGGTCATGTTTTCAGGATTTCCTTGTACTGCACAGGTAATAATTTAATCACCTACACACATAATGAATACAGCACCTTGTGCAAAGATATGGAAATCTTGAAAACACGCATGGTTTGCGGCCCTCGAGGAATGCAGTTTGACACCCCTGTTGTTAACAGAATCAGTGTACTCAGGACACCCATACTGCTAAGAGGTGTGACAGAGCACAAAATCGCTGACTCCGTCAATTACCCCAGCAGCCCATGGGTGTTATCATAAATCTTGGTCTTGTAGTAAATCTTGCTTTCCTCCATCCAGGGTAATATTAGTAATATGTCCCATCTGGTTCATGAGGATGGGGACAACATGGGAGTGTGTGATTTCAAATGCCAGGGCTGAATTTCAGCCCCAGTCCGTACCTGGTCTCTCTTAAGCGTCCAACAGTAGTCTGCCATCATTGTAATGCTCCATCTTCCCTGGTATCTTCTTTCCATGTCTTTAATGTCCTGGTGGAATCGTTCACCTTGCTCTTCACTCACAGCTCCCAAATTTTCATGAAACTTGTCAAGGTGAGAATGGAGGAAATGCACTTTCAAACTCATCAGGCAGCCTAAAGCTTGAAATGCTTTCAGCATTCGTCCGACGATTTTTTTGTAGTCAGGGTCTTTGTTATTGTCTAAAAATTTCTCTCTGACCTCTTTAAATGCAAACCACCCTTCTTTTTGAGGATATTCACCACAAATGTAACAGAAACTGTCAGGCGAATTAATACACTTCCGCTGAGCCATAATGCTAATTTTGGGAAACACGGTTGAATAGGACTAGCTAACACAAACTGAGATGAAAAAGTGTGAACAGGTGAGAACCAACATTAAGCAATTGAATCAAGCCCGAGCATGTCAGAGCCTGCTCGTTCAGCTTGCAACATGTTGATGCTGGTTTCATTAGCTCACTCTGAAAGTTCTTTTCTTTGAAAGTTAAATATTTTTTTCATTCTAGATCTTCAATGCATTGATGCGAATTAATTAATAGAAATTTTGACTTTCAAAATCCTAAAAAAAAACATTAAAAAAATACCAAAAATTGAGAAAATGTACTAAATTTGAAGAGAATTTTGCATTTTGTGGCAAATCCTGACGTCCAGGATTTTTTTCAATATTTTTTCATTTTCAGTACACCAAAATACATGGAACTTAGATGAAAATAATCAAACAGCTTTTTAGTCACAGACCTGTGTAATTCAAATTAACAGTCTATCAGTCTCACTTATCGTGACTCGGTTGGCAATTCCTCTCTGAGTCCGATGGCTGTTTGGCTGCCGGCTGAGGCCAGTGCAAATTCTTCCGGGTTCCCCGCCTAACAAACGCACCCTTAGTCTATCACGCTGCCTGTCAACCGGGAGTCTCACACAACAATCTCTTCACTCGGCCTGCTCTGCGGTCTGGAGTCTTACACAGCAATCTCCTTTCAGCATGCTCTGCCCTTCACACCTGTCGACGCACCCTGGTCCTTCATACACTTGTCCTCTTTCTTTGCCTTGTGGCCCAACGCTATCTGCAGTGAGCCGCAGGTCCTCACTCTGGCAGGAACTCCCTCAATGCCCCATCAGTACTCACAGCCCAGTCTTCTCCCTTACAGACTCAAACCAGACAGAATACACGGTATGACTGAAATACACGTCATAAGGAGTTTGCAGAAGGACTAGGGGTCTTAATGATTATAGAATCATAGAATCTTAGAGTTGGAAGAAGCCTCCTGGGTTATTGTGTCCAACTCCCTGCTCAATGCAGGATTCGCTAAACCCTCAGTTCCATCACTCTCATTCCCTTCTTTTGAGGTCCACACCATCAGGCTCTTCCGTTCCCTCTCCCTCAGAGTAGCTGCCATATACCGGCCCCCAAGCTCACCCACCCACTTCCTGGACCATTTCTCTGCCTGGCTGCTGCACTTCATGTCCTCAGAACTGCCAACCCTTATCCTGGGAGACTTCAACATCCCCACTTCCACATCTGCATCCCAGCTTGCATCACTAACCACTTCTCTAGGCCTCTCACAGCTCTCAACCTCGGAAACACACAGACGGTAATACCCTTGACCTGGTCTTTGTCCAGCTCTGTTCAATCTCCTACCTAGATAACTCACCACAACATTCTCTCCTTCATGCTCACAATTCCTCGCCCAGCCCACATTCAGAAATCTACATGCTATTAACCCTCATACACTTTCAGACTCCATACCCTCATCATTGTCCCCAATCTTTTTCCTGTCCTGATCTGGCTGTACATCCCTATGACGACACTCTTAGAAGCACCGTTGACCAAGTAGCTTCCCTCCTTCCTAATATCCGCTCCCAGACACCAAGCGCAGTGACTTCCATACCTCCCTGCATTTCCTCTGGCTCACTCTAGACATTCGATGCCATCACAAAAGTAGTCTTCCAGCTCTTCTCGTCTGACTACATGCACTACTGACCCCATTCCCTCCAGTCACAACTCACCTAACTACAATCTTTAATCTCTCCCTCTCCTCTAGCATTTTCCCCTCCTCCTTCAAACATCATTACTCCATTACTAAAGAAACCCGCCCTTGACCCATCCTGCACAAACAGTTACAGACCAGTCTCCATTCTCCCCTTCATCTCGAAACTCTTGGAGCACCTCATCTTCTCCCGCCTTACCAGTTACCTCCACTCAATCTTAGACTTTTCACAGTCCAGTTTCCGCCCCCTACATTCAACAGAAACTGCACTCAAGGTGACCAACGACCTTCTGACAGCAAAATGTAAAAGGTGACCACTCTCTTCATTCTTCTTGACCTTTCGACTCTTGACCACCCTCTCCTCTCTAGGCTCCAGTAACTAAGTATTAAGCACACTTCTCTCTCTCCTGGTTCTCTTCCTATCTTTCTGACCCCTCCTTCAGTGTTCTGTTTGCTGGCTCCACTTCCTCTCTGTTGGGGTACCTCAGGGCTCAGTCAATGGCCCCCTTCTCTTCTCCCTTTACACGGCCCCAATTGGACAGACCATCAGCAGATTTGTCTTTCAGTACCATTTTTATGCTGATACACAACTATACACGTCATCCTCCGACCTTACCCCCGCTGTTCTACAGACGGCCAGTGACTATCCGCCGTCTCCAATATCATGTCCACTCTCTGAATCTCACCCTCTTCAAAACTGAACTTCTGCTCCCGCCATCTACTAACCTCCCTAAATCTGCCATTTCCCTCTCCATGGGCAGCACCATAACAGCCAGTCAGCAGGCATGCTGTCTGGGTGTTATGTTTGACACCAATCTCTTCTTCACATCCCATATGCAATCTATTGCTGCTTAGTACTTACTAGGGTTGAGCGACCTTGACTTTTTTAGAGTCGAGTCGGGTTTCGCAAAACCCGACTATCTCAATAGTCGGGTCGAGTGAAATCGGCCGATTATGATGTAAAGTCGGGATTGACCGAAACACGAAACCCAATGCAAGTCAATGGGGCAGCATAGTCGGCAGTGAGTGGGGGCCAGGAAAACACCTAGAGTGCCCATTTTAATGCCAAAACCATGCATTCTTCTTAATGAAGCTTGTCAATCTTAATTTCCCTTACAATAATAGTTAAGGTAAGGTAAGTATTTAAACTTTGCAAGTGCTGTGATCCTGAGCAAGCAGGGGGGGCCCACTCGTTGGCATTGGCACTGGCACAGGGCCCCTCAAAGTACGGCGGTGTGTTTGCACGGCGGGGGCGCCTCCCACCGGCAGCGACACTTTTGCATACTATGAGGGGCCCTGTGCCAGTGACGTCGCCAACGAGTATTCCTCCCCCCACCTGATGAAAGAACCTGCACTTTCATCTGCACCTTCCTCTTTGTCCCCGTGTAAGGTGGTATGGTATGCGGGAACAGGAACCTGACGTTCAGCAGGGTCACAATCTTGCTGTGTAGCGTGCATGGGGAATGTTGCGTTATGGGTCAATGTACCAGCAGACTCATCTATCAGTGGCTGGGCAATGGGCAGGATGAGGAGGAAACACAGATATAGGCCCAAAGAATAAAGTGGTTTAAATGCAGTTCAAAATTGGTAAGAGGACTAACCAGGGGGCATTGCTTTGTTCAGTGGAGGACAACTGTAATGAGAGGCTGACACAGAGAGTAGGCCCAAATCAGTAATTAGTCTAAATGCAGTTCGAAATTGGCAGCAGTAGTAAACAGGCGGCACAGCTTTGTTCAGTGGAGGAGAGCAGCAAGGAGCGGCAGACACCAATAGTAGGCCCCAACCCAACTAGTAGGCCAAATGCAGTCTAACATTAACAACTACTTAACGAGAGCCTGAAAATGGAATTTCAGGACAGGAAACCAGGAGAACAGCAAGGAACGGCAGACACTGTTAGTAGGCCCCAACCCAACTAGTAGGCCAAATGCAGTTGTTCCATTTAACAACTATTTAACAAGAGCCTCAAGATTGAAGCAATGGAGAGGCAACCTGGGGAACACCTTGGAGTGGAACACATCGTCTCTACACCCCTGACCCAATTTGTAGGCCGCATGCAGTGTTGTTTTCAACAACTACTAAACGAGAGCCAGAAGATTGAAGCAATGGAGAGGCAACCTGGAGAACACCTTGGAGCGGCAGACACTGGTAGTAGGCCCCAACCCAAGTACTAGCCCCACTGCAGTTAGATTTACCAAAAAATACTAAACGAGAGCCTGAAGATCAAAGCTCAGAAAAGGCAACCCGGAGAACACCTTGGAGCGGCAGACACTGGTAGTAGGCTTTAAACCCAAAATTTTGGTCAATGGAGTTTATAAAATGTTCCAGGGGTACACAGGCAGCATTGGTGTGGTAAGCGGAGGACAATTTCTATTTGGGACTGCAGACAGACTTAGTAGGCTGTCCCCTGTGGACCATGCATCCACAATATTAACCCAGTGCGCCGTAATGGACATGTAACCTTTCGTGGACATGCCTACTGGTCCATGCATCTGTTGTCAGGTGCACCTTTCTACTATTAGATAGCCTGAGAGCATGGACAATGCGGATTTTTACATGATGGTGGAGGGCTGGGATGGCTTTTCTCGCAAAAGAAGTGACGACTGGGTAGCTCTTACTGTGGTACAGCGTAGTCCATCTGGGCTTTATAATTATAAATAAAAGAAAAAAAGTAGGCTGTAAGCACTTTGAAATAGGTTCCAGGGGTACACGGGCGGCAGTGGACTGGTCACTGGAGGACTAGTGGAAGGAGGGACCGCAGACAGGCTTCGAAGGCCTAACATAAAAAAATTGGGCTGTATGCACTTTCTAATTGGTTCCAGGGGTACACGGGCAGCATTGGTCTGGTCAGTGGAGTAGTAGTAGAAAGAAGGGACCGCAGACAGGCTTCGAAGGCCTAACATAAAAAAATTGGGCTGTAGGCACTTTTAAAGGGACACTGTCACCTGAATTTGGAGGGAACAATCTTCAGCCATGGAGGCGGGGTTTTGGGGTTTTTGATTCACCCTTTCCATACCCGCTGGCTGCATGCTGGCCATGCGGTACGCGACTTTCGCGCCAAAGTCGCGTTTCAATGACGCGAAAAGCGCCATTTCTCAGCCAATGAAGGTAAACGCAGAGTGTGGGCAGCGTGATGACATAGGTCCTGGTCCCCACCATCTTAGAGAAGGGCATTGCAGTGATTGGCTTGCTGTCTGCGGCGTCACAGGGGCTATAAAGGGGCGTTCCCGCCGACCGCCATGTTACTGCTGCTGATCTGAGCTTAGGGAGAGGTTGCTGCCGCTTCGTCAGAAGCAGGGATAGCGTTAGGCAGGGTCCATTAACCACCAAACCGCTTGTGCTGTAGCGATTTCCACTGCCCAACACCACCTTCGGTGTGCAGGGACAGTGGAAGCTACATTTTTTTTTTCCCCCTCAGCGCTGTAGCTCATTGGGCTGCCCTAGAAGGCTCCCTGATAGCTGCATTGCTGTGTGTACGCCGCTGTGCAAACCAACTGCTTTTTTCAAAGCACAAATCCTCTTGTTCCTTCCTTTCTGCACAGCTATCTTTTTTGTTTGTACACACTTTTTATTTAATTTGTGCATCAGTCCACTCCTTATTGCTGCCTGCCATACCTGGCTGAGATTACTGCAGGGAGATAGTAATTGTTGGACACTCCCTGTTTTTTTTTTTTTTTTTTTTTGTGGGAGATTAAGATTGACATTTCTGCTAGAGTGCCATCCCTGTGTGTGCCATCTCTCACTCAGTGGGCCATAGAAAGCCTATTTATTTTTTTGCTTGATTTGGGTTATAAAATCTACCTGAAAAAATCACTACATCAATCAGTGGGAGAAAAATATTGGCCTCAGGGCTTGTGTGCCACTCTTGACTCCTGTGTGTGCCATCTCTCAGTCAGTGGGCCATAGAAAGCCTATTTATTTTTTTGCTTGATTTTGGTTCTAAAATCTACCTGAAAAAATCACTACATCAATCAGTGGGAGAAAAATATTGGCCTCAGGGCTTGTGTGCCACTCCTGACTCCTGTGTGCATCATCACTCACTCAGTGGGCCATAGAAAGCCCATTTTAGTAGTAATTGAAGGACACTCCCTGTTTTTTTTTGTTTTTTTTTGTGGGAGATTAAGATTGACATTTCTGCTAGAGTGCCATCCCTGTGTGTGCCATCTCTCACTCAGTGGGCCATAGAAAGCCTATTTATTTTTTTGCTTTATTTGGGTTCTAAATTCAACCTGAAAAAATCAATAAATCAATCAGTGGGAGATTAATATTGGCCTCTGGGCTTGTGTGCCAGTCCTGAGCGTGCCATCTCTCTCACAAATAGTGGGCCATAGAAAGCCTATTTATTTATTTTTTTTTGGTTTTATAAATTCTCCCTGAAAAAAAAAGGGAGATTAATATTGGCCTTTGGGCTTGTGTGCCAGTCCTAAGCGTGCCATCTCTCTCTCTCTCTCTCTCAGATAGTGGGCCATAGAAAGCCTATTTATTATTTTTTTTATTGGGTTTATAAATTTTCCCTGGAATAAAAAAAAAAAAGTGGGAGATAAATATTGGCCCCTGGGCTTGTGTGCCACTCCTGACTCCTGTGTGCGTCATCTCTCACTCAGTAGGCCATAGAAAGCCTTTTTTTGTTTTATGTGTTTTCTAAATTCTCCCTGAAAAAATCATTTTATTTTATTTGGTTTCTAAATTCTTCCTGAAAAAATCATTTTATTCTATTATTTTTTTTTCCTAAAGTCTCCCTGAAAAAAACAAAAAAAATAAATCAGTGGGAGATTAATATTGCCCTTTCTGCTTGTGTGCCAGTCTTGACTCCTGGGTGTGCCATCTCTCTCTCTCTCTCCAATTGTGGGCCATAGAAAGCCTATTATTTTTTTAGCTTGATTTGGGTTCCAAAATCTACCTGAAAAGATCACTACATCAATCAGTGGGAGATAAATATTGGCCTCTGGGCTTGTGTGCCTCTCCTGACTCCTGTGTGCGTCATCTCTCACTCAGTGGGCCATAGAAAGCCTTTTTTTGTTTTATTTGTTTTCTAAATTCTCCCTGAAAAAATCATTTTATTTTATTTGGTTTCTAAATTCTTCCTGAAAAAATCATTTTATTCTATTATTTTTTTTTCCTAAAGTCTCCCTGAAAAAAAAAAAAAACAAATCAGTGGGAGATTAATATTGCCCTTTCTGCTTGTGTGCCAGTCTTGACTCCTGGGTGTGCCATCTCTCTCTCTCTCTCCAATTGTGGGCCATAGAAAGCCTATTATTTTTTTAGCTTGATTTGGGTTCCCAAATCTACCTGAAAAAATCACTACATCAATCAGTGGGAGATAAATATTGGCCTCTGGGCTTGTGTGCCACTCCTGACTCCTGTGTGCGTCATCTCTCACTCAGTGGGCCATAGAAAGCCTTTTTTTGTTTTATTTGTTTTCTAAATTCTCCCTGAAAAAATCATTTTATTTTATTTGGTTTCTAAATTCTTCCTGAAAAAATCATTTTATTCTATTAGTTTTTTTCCTAAAGTCTCCCTGAAAAAAAAAAAAATCAAATCAGTGGGAGATTAATATTGCCCTTTCTGCTTGTGTGCCAGTCTTGACTCCTGGGTGTGCCATCTCTCTCTCTCTCTCCAATTGTGGGCCATAGAAAGCCTATTATTTTTTTAGCTTGATTTGGGTTCCAAAATCTACCTGAAAAAATCACTACATCAATCAGTGGGAGATAAATATTGGCCTCTGGGCTTGTGTTCCACTCCTGACTCCTGTGTGCGTCATCTCTCACTCAGTGGGCCATAGAAAGCCTTTTTTTGTTTTATTTGTTTTCTAAATTCTCCCTGAAAAAATCATTTTATTTTATTTGGTTTCTAAATTCTTCCTGAAAAAATCATTTTATTCTATTATTTTTTTTTCCTAAAGTCTCCCTGAAAAAAAAAAAAAAATCAAATCAGTGGGAGATTAATATTTACATTTGTGCTTCAGTGACAGTCCTGCGTGTGTGGCATCTCTCTCATTTGTTGCCACCAACAACAGAGTGTGTAACATTGTGCCTGATTTTCGTTGTGGTCTCACTCACCTGTAAAGGGGTAGCTAAATCATACTGAAGTTATAGCTCACCGTGTAATTTGTGTGACAGCAACAAATACCGTTAGTTTGTTTACGTTTTTAAAACAATGAGGAAGTCTGGTGGAAGAGGTCGTGGCCGGGGGCGTTCATTGTCAGCTGGTAATGAGGGTAGTGGTAGTGGTGGAGCATCAGCTGGTCGTGGGAAAAAAAATATTGCACCTAAGTCTGGAGCTGTGGAGCCAGGTTCGTCGTCTGGCTACACAAGGCCTCGAACGCTCCCTTTTCTGGGAGTAGGAAAACCGCTTTTAAAGCCGGAGCAGCAAGAGCAAGTTTTGGCTTATCTTGCTGACTCAGCCTCTAGCTCTTTTGCCTCCTCTCGTGAAACTGGTAAATGTCAAAGCAGCGCGTCGTTAGTGGATGTTCACGGTCAGGGACAAGTCGCTTCCTTGTCCTCTTCAGCAAAAACAACAACAGAGAAGAATGCAGCAGGCGACACAACGGGTTACTCCATGGAGCTCATTACACATACCGTCCCTGGCTTAGAAAGTGAAGCAGTTAACAGTCCATGCCCATTACAAGTTGAATCTGACATGGAGTGCACTGATGCACAGCCACAGACAGACTACTATGCTGGTCCTTTGACTCAGACCACAACATTGCCCTCGCAGGGTAATGATCAAGAATCAGACCCTGATGAGACTATGTTGCCCCATCACGAACGCTATACCACCGACCGACACGGTGACACAGACGAAGTTGCACACGAGCTACAAGAAGAGGTAATAGATGACCCAGTTCTTGACCCCGATTGGCAGCCATTGGGGGAACAGGGTGCAGGCGGCAGCATTTCTGAAGCGGAGGAGGAGGGGCCGCAGCAGGCATCAACATCGCAACAGGTTCCATCTGCCGGGCCCGTATCTTGCCCAAAACGCGTGGCAAAGCCAAAACCTGTTGGAGGACAGCGTGGCCATCCGGTTAAAGCTCAGTCTGCAATGCCTGAAAAAGTATCCGATGCTAGAAAGAGTGCAGTCTGGCATTTTTTTAAACAACATCCAATTGATCAGCGCAAAGTCATCTGTCAAAAATGTTCAACTACCTGAAGCAGAGGACAGAATCTGAAAAGTCTCAATACAAGTTGCATGCATAGACATTTAACCACCATGCATTTGCAAGCCTGGACTAACTACCAAATGTCCCTTAAGGTTGTAGCACCCTCGGCCAATGAAGCTAGTCAGCAACGCAATATCCCTTCCGGCAGTGTAGGGCCACCATTTTCCGCACCACCTGCAGTATCTGTGCAGGTTTCTTTGCCAGGCCAAAGGAGTCAGGGTCAGGGAATCACCAGTTTCATAGTAGGAAACACTGCATCTAGGACACCGGCGGCAACAATACCATCTCCCACCGTCTCTCAGTCTGCCATGTCCACCGGCACCCCCGCTAGTTCCACGATCTCCAGCTCTCCAGTCCAGCTCACCCTACATGAGACTATGGTTAGAAAAAGGAAGTACTTAGCCTCGCATCCGCGTACACAGGGTTTGAACGCCCACATAGCTAGACTAATCTCGTTAGAGATGATGCCCTACCGGTTAGTTGAAAGCGAAGCTTTCAAAGCCCTGATGGACTACGCTGTACCACGCTACGAGCTACCCAGTCGACACTTTTTTTCCAGAAAAGCCATCCCAGCCCTCCACCAGCATGTTAAAGAGCGCATCGTCCATGCACTCAGACAATCTGTGAGCACAAAGGTGCACCTGACAACAGATGCATGGACCAGTAGGCATGGCCAGGGACGTTACGTGTCCATCACGGCACACTGGGTAAATGTGGTGGATGCAGGGTCCACAGGGGACAGCAAGTTTGGGACAGTTCTGCCTAGCCCACGGTCTAAGAAACAGTTGGCTGTAGCCGTTCGCACCCCCTCCTCCTCCTCCTCTTTGTCCTCCTGCAGAAGCGAGAGCTCGTCCACAGACCGCAGTCGCACAACCACTCCATCCGCAGCTGCCACTGTTGCACACCAGGTCTCCCATTATGGGGCAGCTACTGGCAAACGTCAGCAGGCTGTATTGGCTATGAAGTGTTTGGGCGACAACAGACAAACCGCGGAAGTTCTGTCCGAGTTCTTGCAGAAAGAAACGCAGTCGTGGCTGGGCACTGTAGATCTTGAGGCAGGCAAGGTAGTGAGTGATAACGGAAGGAATTTCATGGCTGCCATCTCCCTTTCCCAACTGAAACACATTCCTTGCCTGGCTCACACCTTAAACCTGGTGGTGCAGTGCTTCCTGAAAAGTTATCCGGGGTTATCCGACCTGCTCCTCAAAGTGCGTGGACTTTGCTCACATATCCGCCGTTCGCCCGTACACTCCAGCCGTATGCAGACCTATCAGTGTTCTTTGAACCTTCCCCAGCATTGCCTAATCATAGACGTTGCAACAAGGTGGAACTCAACACTGCACATGCTTCAGAGACTGTGCGAACAGAGGCGGGCTGTTATGTTTTTGTGGGAGGATACACATACACGGGCAGGCAGTAGGATGGCAGACATGGAGTTGTCAGGTGTGCAGTGGTCGAAGATTCAAGACATGTGTCAAGTCCTTCAGTGTTTTGAGGAATGCACACGGCTGGTTAGTGCAGACAACGCCATAATAAGCATGAGCATCCCCCTAATGCGTCTGCTGATGCAAAGTTTGACGCACATAAAGGATCAGGCGTCTGCAGCTGAGGAAGAGGAAAGCCTTGATGACAGTCAGCCATTGTCTGGCCAGGGCAGTGTACAGGACGAGTTAGTGGGCGAAGAGGAGGAGGAGGACGAGGAGGATGATGGGGATGATTATATTTGTAATGAGGAAGCTTTTCCGGGGCCACTGGAAATTGGTGGTGCGGCAAGGCCGGGTTCTGGTTTTTGGAGGGACACAAGTGACGTGGATTTGCCTGAAACTGCCCCTCAACCAAGCACAACCGGAGATTTGAGAACTGGAACTTTGGCCCACATGGCGGATTATGCCTTACGTATCCTCAAAAGGGACACACGCATAACTAAAATGATGAACGATGACGATTACTGGTTGGCCTGCCTCCTTGATCCTCGCTATAAAGGCAAATTGCAAAATATAATGCCACATCAGAACTTGGAACTAATATTAGCAACCAAACAATCAACTCTTGTTGACCGTTTGCTTCTGGCATTCCCTGCACACAGCGCCCGTGATCGTTCTCACACGAGCTGCAGGGGCCAGCAGACCAGAGGAGTTAGAGGGGCAGAAATCAGAAGTGGCGTTGGCCAGAGGGGTTTTCTGACCAGGTTGTGGAGTGATTTTGCTATGACCGCAGACAGGACAGGTACTGCAGCATCAAT
>NW_027194654.1:0-63261 GCF_032444005.1 Ranitomeya imitator
CTAGCTCGAACTTGTGCCCCTGCTTTATGCCTAGCCCGCACTTGTGCCCTGGCCTTAAGCCTAGCTCGCACTTGTACCCATGCCTTAAGCCTAGCCAGCATTTGTGCCCTCTGCCTTGATCCTAGCCAGCACTGCACTTGTGCCCAGGCCTTAAGCCTAGCCCGCACTTGTGCCCAGGCCTTAAGCCTAGCCTGCCATTTTGCTCAGGCCTTAAGCCTAGCCTGCACTTGTGCCCAGGCCTTAAGCCTAGCTGGCACTTGTGCCCATGCCTTAAGCCTAGCCAGCATTTGTGCCCCTTGCCTTGATCCTAGCCAGCACTGCACTTTTGCCCCGGCCTTAAGCCTAGCCCGCACTTGTGCCCCGGCCTTAAGCCTAGCCCGCACTTGTGCCCCGGCCTTAAGCCTAGCCCGCACTTGTGCCCCGGCCTTAAGCCTAGCCCGCACTTTAAGCCTAGCCCGCACTTGTGCCCCGGCCTTAAGCCTAGCCCGCACTTGTGCCCCGGCCTTAAGCCTAGCCTGCACTTGTGCCCAGGCCTTAAGCCTAGCCCGCACTTGTGCCCCGGCCTTAAGCCTAGCTCGAACTTGTGCCCCTGCTTTATGCCTAGCCCGCACTTGTGCCCCAGCCTTAAGCCTAGCTCGCACTTGTGCCCATGCCTTAAGCCTAGCCAGCATTTGTGCCCCCTGCCTTGATCCTAGCCAGCACTGCACTTGTGCCCAGGCCTTAAGCCTAGCCCGCACTTGTGCCCAGGCCTTAAGCCTAGCTGGCACTTGTGCCCATGCCTTAAGCCTAGCCAGCATTTGTGCCCCCTGCCTTGATCCTGGCCAGCACTGCACTTGTGCCCAGGCCTTAAGCCTAGCCCGCACTTGTGCCCCGGCCTTAAGCCTAGCCCGCACTTGTGCCCCGGCCTTAAGCCTAGCTTGAACTTGTGCCCCGGCCTTAAGCCTAGCCCGCACTTGTGCCCCGGCCTTAAGCCTAGCTCGCACTTGTGCCCAGGCCTTAAGCCTAGCCCGCACTTGTGCCCAGGCCTTAGGCCTAGCCGGCACTTGTGCCCAGGCCTTAAGCCTAGCCCGCACTTTTGCCCCGGCCTTAAGCCTAGCCCGCACTTGTGCCCAGGCCTTAAGCCTAGCCCGCACTTGTGCCCTGGTCTTAAGCCTAGCCCGCACTTGTGCCCCGGCCTTAAGCCTAGCCCGCACTTGTGCCCCGGCCTTAAGCCTAGCCCGCACTTGTGCCCCGGCCTTAAGCCTAGCCCGCACTTGTGCCCCGGCCTTAAGCCTAGCCCGCACTTGTGCCCAGGCCTTAAGCCTAGCCCGCACTTGTGGCCCGGCCTTAAGCCTAGCCCGCACTTGTGCCCAGGCCTTAAGTCTAGCCCGCACTTGTGCCCAGGCCTTAAGCCTAGCCCGCACTTGTGTCCCGGCCTTAAGCCTAGCCCCCACTTGTGCCCAGGCCTTAAGCCTAGCTCGCACTTGTGCCCAGGCCTTAAGCCTAGCCCGCACTTGTGCCCAGGCCTTAAGCCTAGCCCGCACTTGTGCCCAGGCCTTAAGCCTAGCCTGCCATTTTGCTCAGGCCTTAAGCCTAGCCTGCACTTGTGCCCAGGCCTTAAGCCTAGCTGGCACTTGTGCCCATGCCTTAAGCCTAGCCAGCATTTGTGCCCCTTGCCTTGATCCTAGCCAGCACTGCACTTGTGCCCAGGCCTTAAGCCTAGCCCGCACTTTTGCCCCGGACTTAAGCCTAGCCCGCACTTGTGCCCCGGCCTTAAGCCTAGCCCGCACTTGTGCCCCGGCCTTAAGCCTAGCCCGCACTTGTGCCCCGGCCTTAAGCCTAGCCCGCACTTGTGCCCCGACCTTAAGCCTAGCCCGCACTTGTGCCCCGGCCTTAAGCCTAGCCCGCACTTGTGCCCCGGCCTTAAGCCTAGCCTGCACTTGTGCCCAGGCCTTAAGCCTAGCCCGCACTTGTGCCCCGGCCTTAAGCCTAGCTCGAACTTGTGCCCCTGCTTTATGCCTAGCCCGCACTTGTGCCCCAGCCTTAAGCCTAGCTCGCACTTGTGCCCATGCCTTAAGCCTAGCCAGCATTTGTGCCCCCTGCCTTGATCCTAGCCAGCACTGCACTTGTGCCCAGGCCTTAAGCCTAGCCCGCACTTGTGCCCAGGCCTTAAGCCTAGCTGGCACTTGTGCCCATGCCTTAAGCCTAGCCAGCATTTGTGCCCCCTGCCTTGATCCTAGCCAGCACTGCACTTGTGCCCAGGCCTTAAGCCTAGCCCGCACTTTTGCCCCGGCCTTAAGCCTAGCCCGCACTTGTGCCCCGGCCTTAAGCCTAGCTCGAACTTGTGCCCCTGCTTTATGCCTAGCCCGCACTTGTGCCCTGGCCTTAAGCCTAGCTCGCACTTGTACCTATGCCTTAAGCCTAGCCAGCATTTGTGCCCTCTGCCTTGATCCTAGCCAGCACTGCACTTGTGCCCAGGCCTTAAGCCTAGCCCGCACTTGTGCCCAGGCCTTAAGCCTAGCCTGCCATTTTGCTCAGGCCTTAAGCCTAGCCTGCACTTGTGCCCAGGCCTTAAGCCTAGCTGGCACTTGTGCCCATGCCTTAAGCCTAGCCAGCATTTGTGCCCCTTGCCTTGATCCTAGCCAGCACTGCACTTTTGCCCCGGCCTTAAGCCTAGCCCGCACTTGTGCCCCGGCCTTAAGCCTAGCCCGCACTTGTGCCCCGGCCTTAAGCCTAGCCCGCACTTGTGCCCCGACCTTAAGCCTAGCCCGCACTTGTGCCCCGGCCTTAAGCCTAGCCCGCACTTGTGCCCCGGCCTTAAGCCTAGCCCGCACTTGTGCCCCGGCCTTAAGCCTAGCCTGCACTTGTGCCCAGGCCTTAAGCCTAGCCCGCTCTTGTGCCCCGGCCTTAAGCCTAGCTCGAACTTGTGCCCCTGCTTTATGCCTAGCCCGCACTTGTGCCCCAGCCTTAAGCCTAGCTCGCACTTGTGCCCATGCCTTAAGCCTAGCCAGCATTTGTGCCCCCGGCCTTGATCCTAGCCAGCACTGCACTTGTGCCCAGGCCTTAAGCCTAGCCCGCACTTGTGCCCAGGCCTTAAGCCTAGCTGGCACTTGTGCCCATGCCTTAAGCCTAGCCAGCATTTGTGCCCCCTGCCTTGATCCTGGCCAGCACTGCACTTGTGCCCAGGCCTTAAGCCTAGCCCGCACTTGTGCCCCGGCCTTAAGCCTAGCCCGCACTTGTGCCCCGGCCTTAAGCCTAGCTTGAACTTGTGCCCCGGCCTTAAGCCTAGCCCGCACTTGTGCCCCGGCCTTAAGCCTAGCCCGCACTTGTGCCCAGGCCTTAGGCCTAGCCGGCACTTGTGCCCAGGCCTTAAGCCTAGCCCGCACTTTTGCCCCGGCCTTAAGCCTAGCCCGCACTTGTGCCCAGGCCTTAAGCCTAGCCCGCACTTGTGCCCCGGTCTTAAGCCTAGCCCGCACTTGTGCCCCGGCCTTAAGCCTAGCCCGCACTTGTGCCCCGGCCTTAACCTAGCCCGCACTTGTGCCCCGGCCTTAAGCCTAGCCCGCACTTGTGCCCCGGCCTTAAGCCTAGCCCGCACTTGTGCCCAGGCCTTAAGCCTAGCCCGCACTTGTGGCCCGGCCTTAAGCCTAGCCCGCACTTGTGCCCAGACCTTAAGTCTAGCCCGCACTTGTGCCCAGGCCTTAAGCCTAGCCCGCACTTGTGTCCCGGCCTTAAGCCTAGCCCCCACTTGTGCCCAGGCCTTAAGCCTAGCTCGCACTTGTGCCCAGGCCTTAAGCCTAGCCCGCACTTGTGCCCAGGCCTTAAGCCTAGCCCGCACTTGTGCCCAGGCCTTAAGCCTAGCCCGCACTTGTGCCCAGGCCTTAAGCCTAGCCCGCACTTTTGAGCCCCTTGAATGCTTGTTTGTTTGTTTTTGTCTTCAGCTTCATGTTGGTTATGCACATAGGGCCAGCTTTACGCTCTTCGCTCTTGTCCCGTCTGAAAGCGCATGCACGACTGTAATTGGGGAAGAAGGCATTACCCATTTACGGAGGACAGACAAGAAGTGCCTGGTCGCTTGGAGCATGGGGTTATGGAGAGGCTCCGCACCGTACAACAAAGGATCTAGTCCTAAATGTCCAAGTACAGAGTGGAGGGGTGAAAGCTAGCTCTTCACCCCTATGGGTGCTCAACCCTTTATGCAAAGAGTTAGCTGTAAGTCTTAAGCCTAGCCAGCACTTGTGCCCATGCCTTAAGCCTAGCCCGCAGTTGTGCCCAGGCCTTAAGCCTAGCCCGCACTTGTGCCCAGGCCTTAAGCCTAGCCCGCACTTGTGCCCAGGCCTTAATCCTAGCCCGCACTTGTACCCCGGCCTTAAGCCTAGCCCGCACTTATACCCCGGCCTTAAGCCTAGCCCGCACTTGTGCCCAGGCCTTAAGCCTAGCCCGCACTTGTGCCCAGGCCTTAAAGAAGTTATCCACTACTATAAAGTTTTTTGTTTTTTTTTCATAAATCTTGCTATTATGTGCCACTGAAAACATCTACTGTGTTTATTTTAGCAATATTAGCTGTTATCATGCTGTAGCAGCACATCTTCAGTGCTGGATTCAGCTTTCATGAGGTTAATCGACAACTTCCTTATTGTGCCCTAATACTACAAGTTCCATGATGCTTTGCACTGCCACTAAGCCCGAATCTACACACCCACTCCAAAAACACACCCAAACCCCTCCCTCCCCTCCCTCCTCTCTCATCAAAAAGATTTGTGGTGTCATTTCTGTCCAACTCGTCTTTTACATTTGTCCAACCCACACTCCATTACACACAGATAGATAGATAGATAGATAGATAGATAGATAGATAGAATTAGATAGATAGATAGATAATAGAGAGAGAGATAGATATGGGATAGATAGATAGATAATAGATAGATAGATAGATATGGGATAGATAGATAATAGACAGATAATAGATAGATATTAGATAGATAGATATTAGATAGATAGATAATAGACAGACCGATAATAGATAGATAGATATGGGATAGAGAGATAGATAGATAATAGATAGATAGATAGATATGGGATAGATAGATAATAGACAGACAGATAATAGATAGATAGATATTAGATAGATAGATATTAGATAGATAGATAGATAATAGACAGACAGATAATAGATAGATATGGGATAGAGAGATAGATAGATAGATAGATAGATAGACACAGACAGACAGATAGAATTAGATAGATATGGGATAAATACATACAGATAGATCTATTTACATAGATATGTCCATATCCATGTTTCTAAACCCCTTCACCCCTGGAGCTTTTTTCGTTTATTGCTCCCCTTCTTTCCAGAGCCATAATGTTTCCGTCAATATGGTCATGTGAGGGCTTATCTTTTGCGGGACAAGTTCTACTTTTGAACGACACAATTGGTTTCACCATGTCGTGTAACAGAAAATGTGAAAAAAATTCAAAGTGCGATGAAATTGCAAAAAAAGTGCAATCCCACACTTGTTTGCTTGTCTTTTTGCTAGGTTCACTAAATGCTAAGGCTGTGTGCACACGTTGCGGATTTCATTGCAGATCCGCAGCATTTTTTGCCGCACGGAATTGCATCAAATCCTCAGTGTAGTGCACAACCAATGTAAGTCTATGGGAGCCGCAGACTTGTTGTGCACATGCTGCGGAAAAGACCGCACCGAACCGCAGGTTTTTTTTTTCTCCGCAGCATGTCACTTCTTTTGTGCCGAACTGCAGCGTTTCTGCACCCTTAGGCCGGGATCACACACAGCGAGATATGGCCGTGTCTCGCAGGTTAAAACCAAGCTCTGGCACCGGCACTCTGGAGCGGAGCGTGCGGCCGCATAGCAATACATGGAGCCGCACGCTCTGCTCCTGAGTGCTGGTGCCAGAGCTTGGTTTTAACCTGCGAGACTCGGCCGTATCTCGCTGTAGTGTGACTCCGGCCTCAGACTTTCATTGAGATGTAAAAAATATCTGCAGTTTTGCTGCGGATGTGGGTCCAAGAAACGCTGCAGTTCAGGAGGAGGGAAGTGTGTGGGTGGTGACCAGGGCCGGACTGGCCATCGGACACTTCTGGCAAATGCCAGAAGGGCCGGTGCCAGTAGTGGGCCGCTGCACTCTTTCCCCCTCCTTCCGCCAGTGCCGCCGCATTCAACTATACCGGCGTCTATGACGCCGGTATAGTTCAATGCAATGATGGAGGAGAGAGCGTCTGCTGACGCTCCCTCTCCCATCATTCCCCGCTCTGCCTCTGACACTGCGGGTGCGCGATGACATCATATCATCACACACCTGCTGTGTCCCGGCCAGACTGCAGCCGCCGAGACAGGAGCAGCGCGGGCAAGAGGAAAGGTGAGGAGAGTGTGGAGCCATTATCAGGGGGATGAGATGTGGGTTGCGCTGTATATACCACTGTGTGGGCTGTGCTGTGTATGTACCACTGTGTGGGCTGTGCTGTGTATATACCAGTGTGTGGGCTGTGCTGTGTATATACCACTGTGTGGGCTGTGCTGTGTATATACCACTGTGTGGGCTGTGTATATACCACTGTGTGGGCTGTGCTGTGTATGTACCACTGTGTGGGCTGTGCTGTGTATATACCACTGTGTGGGCTGTGCTGTGTATATACCACTGTGTGGGCTGTGTATATACCACTGTGTGGGCTGTGCTGTGTATATACCACTGTGTGGGCTGTGCTGTGTATATACCACTGTGTGGGCTGTGCTGTGTATATATCACTGTGTGGGCTGTGCTGTGTATATACCACTGTGTGGGCTGTGCTGTGTATATACCACTGTGTGGGCTGTGCTGTGTATATACCACTGTGTGGGCTGTGCTGTGTATATACCACTGTGTGGGCTGTGCTGTGTATATATCACTGTGTGAGTTGTGCTGTATATACCACTGTGTGGGCTGTGCTGTGTATATACCACTGTGTGGGCTGTGCTGTGTATATACCACTGTGTGGGCTGTGCTGTGTATATACCACTGTGTGGGCTTTGCTTTGTATATACCACTGTGTGGGCTGTGCTGTGTATATACCACTGTGTGGGCTGTGCTGTGTATATACCACTGTGTGGGCTGTGCTGTGTATACTACTACGCGGGCTGTGCTGTATATACTACTACGCGGGCTGTGCTGTATATACTACTATGCGGGCTGTGCTGTATATACTACTACGCGGGCTGTGCTGTATATACTACTACGTGGGCTGTGCTGTATATACTACTACGCGGGCTGTGCTGTATATACTACGACCCGGACTGTGCTGTATACTACTACACGGGCTGTGCTGTATACTACTATGCGGGCTGTGCTGTATATACTACGACCCGCACTGTGCTGTATACTACTACATGGGCTGTGCTGTATACTACTATGCGGGCTGTGCTATATACTATGCAAGTTGTGCTATATTATATGCGGGCTTTGATATATACTATGGGAGGTATATTATATTCTATGGGGGAGGCTGTGTTATATACTACTAGCTATTGAACCCGTTCTACGCCCAGGTGGCGAGCATTTATATTGGTATATGGTCTCCATCCTGTCATGTGCTGCTCCCATCCTGCAGCCCCATTCTGACATGCGCTGCTCCCATCCTGCGCCCCCGTTCTGTCATGTGCTGCTCCCATCCTGCGCCCCCGTTCTGTCATGTGCTCCCATGCATATTGCCGATACACTGCTCCATTATGGTTCATGGCCCCCATAACATGCTCCATAGTATATGCCCCGTATGCTGCTGCGATATATATTAAAAAAAATAAATAAATAACATACTCACCTATCGTCGCTGGGCGCCGAGTGCTGGGGGGCCTTAGCAGGCGGGGACACCGGCGCGCTGTGGGGGTCAGGTGTCGGTATTGCTGCTAGCTCAGGCCCCCGACACTTGCTATATTCACCTGTCCCCTGTTCCAGCGCTGCACGCCACTTCTTCCAGGTCCTCTGGCTGTGACTGTTCAGTCAGAGGGCGGCACGCATTAAGTGCGTCATCGCGCCCTCTGAACTGTGAAAATCACAGGCAGAGGACCCGGGAGACGGAGCCGCACGCAGCGCTGGAACGGGGGACAGGTGAATATAGCTCATACTCACCCTCCTGGCGCGTCCCTGCCTCTCCGTTGGAGATCGCGGTGTGCGTTCAGTGTTTACGCATACCTCGATCTCCTGGGAGCGTCACTCTGTGGGGTCCAGACTGCGCCGGCGCTTGCGCAGTCTATAAAGGCTTCGGACAGAGTGACGCTCCCAGTGTTATATTATAGATGTGGCTGTGTTATATACTACTGCGGGGGTATATTCTATTCTATGGGGGAGGCTGTCTTATATACTATGGGGGGTATATTATATTCTATGGGGGAGGCTGTCTTATATACTATATGCGAGCACATTTGCAGGATCCGTTTTTTTTCACCGGATCTTTTTTTTTCTGCTGTATCCGTTTGTTTCTCAGAGTTGTATTACCGCCGGAGTGCGCCTGATGGCCACACGTTTCATCCGTTTTTTGCTAGATCTGTCGCTGTGCATTTTTTCGACGTACCGAAAAACCGTTTCTCTGTATGTGTTTTCCGTCCGGCGGAAACAGCTTTTTTGACGTATCCTGCAAAAAACGGATGAAACGTGTGGCCATCAGGTGTAACCCGGCGCTAATACAACTCTATGAGAAAAAACAGATCTGGCGTAAAAAAAAGGATTCGGCAAAAATAAACGGATCCGATGGAAAAACCAGATCTGGTGGAAAAAAAAAACATCCGGCGGAAAAAAACGGATCCGGCGGAAAAAAAACGTCCCGGTGGAAAAAAACGGATCCTGCAAATGTGCTCGCAGGAAGCGTTTCACCCATAGACTTGTATTAGCGACAGATGGCCACAAGTCGCATCCGTCGTGCTACGGATCAGTCGTGTTTTGGAATACCGTCGGCACGAAAAAACGTTCAAGTGAACGTTTTTTTGGTCGTTGCGCCCGCTATTTTCTACCGCGCATGCGCAGCAGAAACTCCGCCCCCTCCTCCCCACACTTCAGAATGGGCAGCGGATGCGTTGAAAAACTGCATCCGCTGCCCACTTCGTACACAAATTTCACAACGTGCGTCGGTACGTCGGCCCGACGCATAGCGACGGACCTGTACCGACGCAAAACTGAAAGAGGCCTTAATGAGCGGTGAATTTTTTAAAAATAAAGAAAAAAACGGCGTGGGCTCCCGCACAATTCTCTGCGCCAGAGGGGGAAAGCCGACGGCCGGGGGCCAATATTTGTAGCCTGCTATGAATATCAGCCCGCAGCTGTCTGCGTAGCCTTTACTGGCTATTAAAATAGGGGGACCCCCCAAAAAAATGACGTGGGGTCCCCCTATATTTTATAGCCCGAAAGGCTACGCAGACAGCTGCGGGCTTATATTCATAGCCTAGAGAGGGGCCATGGATATTGGCCCCCCCAGGCTACAAATACCAGTCCGCAGCCATCCCAGAAATGGCGCATCTGTAATATGCGCCAATTCCGGCACTTAGCCCCTCTCTTCCCACTCCCGAGTAGCGGTGGGATATGGGGTAATAAGGGGTTAATGTCACCTTGCTATTGTAAGGTGACATTAAGCCGGGTTAATAACGGAGTGGTGTCAATAAGACGCCTATCCATTACTAATCCAATAGTAAGAAAGGGTTAATAAAACACACACACATTTGGAAAAAAGTATTTTAATATTCTTCATTTAACCATACTTACCATACTTCAGCGCCTGCAAAAAAAAGTAAAATAATAAACCTTATACTACCTTTCCGCCATAGTCCAATTAATAACGAGTGTCCCACGATGATCTCCCCTATAGAACAGTGACATCGGGTGATGTCACTGCTCTATAGGACCCTCAGTGACATCACTGACAGGAGACAATGGCTCCTGCAGTGCATCACTGAGGTTACTCTAGTTCACTGGTCTCACTTTATGGCAATTGCTGCGTGGGAAAATGTCTCACCCAGCAATGCCAATAGTGAGACTAGGGACTATTTTCTCACAGGGGCGTAGGAATACCTTGTGAGGAATACATGATGGAAGGATACCTTCCATCATTGTGTTCCTGGAGCCCCTGGAGAGTGGTCGCATCAACTGATGCTCCTGCTTTCCACGGGTGATCGTCGTGGGACACTCATTTTAATTGGATTTCTGCGGACAGGGAGTATATTGTTTGTTTATTATTTTAATATTTTTTACAGGTGACAATGGCTTCGGGGAACAAAGTGACAAGTGATGGTGAGTATGTACTCTATGTTATATGTACTGTATGTCTGTAGTATGTATGTACTGTATGTCGCATGTCGTCGCATGGTGCATGTCACATGTCGCATGTCGGCGCATGGTGCATGTCGCATGGTGCATGTCGCATGGTGCATGTTGTCGCATGTGCATGTCGGCGCATGGTGCATGTCGGCGCATGGTGCATGTAGCATGTCGTCGCATGGTGCATTTCGCATGGTGAATGTCGCATGTAGTCGCATGGTGCATGTCGCATGGTGCATGTCGTCGCATGGTGCTTGTTGTCGCATGGTGCATGTAGCATGTCGTCGCATGGTGCATGCCGTCACATGGTGCATGCAGCATGTCGGCGCATGTCGGCGCATGGTGCATGTCGGCGCATGGTGCATGTAGCATGTCGTCGCATGGTGCATTTCGCATGGTGAATGTCGCATGTAGTCGCATGGTGCATGTCGCATGCCGTCGCATGGTGCATGCCGTCGCATGGTGCATGCCGTCGCATGGTGCATGTCACATGTCGCATGCCGTCGCATGGTGCATGTCGGCGCATGTAGCATGTTGTCGCATGGTGCATGTTGCATGTTGTCGCATGGTGCATGTTGGCGCATGGTGCATGTCGGAGCATGTTGCATGTCGCATGGTGTCGCATGGTGCATGTTGGCGCATGGTGCATGTAGCATGCCATCACATGGTGCATGCAGCATGTCGGTGCATGTTGTCGCATGGTGCATGTCGGCGCATGGTGCATGTCGGCGCATGGTGCATGTCACATGTCGCATGTCGTCGCATGGTGCATGTTGTCGCATGGTGCATGTTGTCGCATGGTGCATGTTGTCGCATGTGCATGTCGGCGCATGGTGCATGTAGCATGTTGTCGCATGGTGCATGCAGCATGTCGGCGCATGTAGCATGTTGTCGCATGGTGCATGTTGTCGCATGGTGCATGTCGGCGCATGGTGCATGTAGCATGTCGTCGCATGGTGCATTTTGCATGGTGAATGTCGCATGTAGTCGCATGGTGCATGTCGCATGCCATCGCATGGTGCATGTCGTCGCATGGTGCATGTCGTCGCATGGTGCTTGTTGTCGCATGGTGCATGTAGCATGTCGTCGCATGGTGCATGCAGTCACATGGTGCATGCAGCATGTCGCATGTCGGCGCATGTCGTCGCATGGTGCATGTCGGCGCATGGTGCATGTAGCATGTCGTCGCATGGTGCATTTCGCATGGTGAATGTCGCATGTAGTCGCATGGTGCATGTCGCATGCCGTCGCATGGTGCATGCCGTCGCATGTCACATGTCGCATGCCGTCGCATGGTGCATGTCGGCGCATGTAGCATGTTGTCGCATTGTGCATGTTGCATGTTGTTGCATGTTGTCGCATGGTGCATGTCGGCGCATGGTGCATGTCGTCGCATGGTGCATGTTGCATGGTGTCGCATGGTGCATGTTGTCGCATGGTGCATGTAGCATGTTGTCGCATGGTGCATGTCGCATGCCGTCACATGGTGCATGCAGCATGTCACATGTCGGTGCATGTTGTCGCACGGTGCATGTCGGCGCATGGTGCATGTCGGCGCATGGTGCATGTCGCATGCCGTCGCATGGTGCATGTCGGCGCATGGTGCATGTCGTCGCATGGTGCATGTCGCATGTCGTCGCATGGTGCATGTCGCATGCCGTCACATGCTGCATGCAGCATGTCGTCGCATGGTGAATGTCGCATGTTGCATGTCGCCGCATGGTGCATGTTGCATGATGTCACATGGTGTGTGTTGTATGTATGTACTGTGTATGTGTTTTTTTTTTTACATTCAACACATTAGCCGGATGATGGGACTACTACTGTCCCATCATTGGCTAATGTGTCACTCACTGTCAGTGTATCAGGCAGAGCCCGATGGGACTTGTAGTCCCATCGGACGATGCCTGCACGCGCGCACGCGCGCACGCACACACACACACACACACACCTCGGCTGACCCGCCGGCCGCCAGCCACCGGCCGCCAGACACCGGCACCGGCCGCCAGCCACCGGCGACCGCTCACCGCAGCACAAACACCGGACCGGCGCCGGCCGCCAGACACCGGCGCCGGCCGCCAGACACCGGCGCCGGCCGCCAGACACACACCGGCGACCGCTCACTGCAGCACAAACACCGGCGCCAGAGCCCCGGCGACCGCAGCACAGCCCCGTCCTCAGATCCCAGCAGTGAGCACACAAAGCCCCGCCCGCCCTCAGCACAGCCCTGCAGGCAGCCCCCAGCCCCGCCCACAGCCCAGTCACTCTTGCTGAGTGACTGCCTACTGTGGGGGCTGGTCACGCCTGCTGCTGACGTCACGTCAATTTTCAGAGCCTGGAAATTGACGTGACATCGGCGGAAATGAGCGGCGGCTGCAGTCTGGGGGTCCCGTGACCCACACTCAGCAGCCTGAATAGCGCCGCTCACAGGCGAAAACGGCAACGCAAGGTATTTGAACAAATCATTAGGCGCCCCAGTGGGATACATTGGGGGGTTAATTGAAAGTAGTGGACAATTCCTTTAAGCCTAGCCCACACTTGTGCCCCGGCCTTAGGCCTAGCCCGCACTTGTGCCCCGGCCTTAGGCCTAGCCCGCACTTGTGCCCCGGCCTTAAGCCTAGCCCGCACTTGTGCCCCGGCCTTAAGCCTAGCCCGCACTTGTGCCCCGGTCTTAAGCCTAGCCCGCACTTGTGCCCCGGTCTTAAGCCTAGCCCGCACTTGTGCCCAGGCCTTAAGCCTAGACCGCACTTGTGCCCCGGCCTTAAGCCTAGCCCGCACTTGTGCCCCGGCCTTAAGCCTAGCCCGCACTTGTGCCCCCTGCCTTGATCCTAGCCAGCACTGCACTTGTGCCCATGCCTTAAGCCTAGCCTGCACTTGTGCCCAGGCCTTAAACCTAGCCTGCACTTTTGCTCAGGCCTTAAGCCTAGCCTGCACTTGTGCCCAGGCCTTAAGCCTAGCCAGCATTTGTGCCCCCTGCCTTGATCCTAGCCAGCACTGCACTTGTGCCCAGGCCTTAAGCCTAGCCCGCACTGCACTTGTGCCCAGGCCTTAAGCCTAGCCCGCACTTGTGCCCCGGCCTTAAGCCTAGCCCGCACTTGTGCCCCGGCCTTAAGCCTAGCCCGCACTTGTGCCTAGGCCTTAAGCCTAGCCCGCACTTTTGCCCCGGCCTTAAGCCTAGCCCGCACTTGTGCCCGGGCCTTAAACCTAGCCCGCACTTGTGCCCAGGCCTTAAGCCTAGCCCGCACTTGTGCCCAGGCCTTAAGCCTAGCCCGCACTTGTGCCCAGGCCTTATGCCTAGCCCGCACTTGTGCCCAGGCCTTAAGCCTAGCCCGCACTTGTGCCCAGGCCTTAAGCCTAGCCCGCACTTGTGCCCAGGCCTTAAGCCTAGCCCGCACTTGTGCCCAGGCCTTAAGCTCAGCCCGCACTTGTGCCCAGGCCTTAAGCCTAGCCCGCACTTGTGCCCAGGCCTTAAGCCTAGCCCGCACTTGTGCCCAGGCCTTAAGCCTAGCCCGCACTTGTGCCCAGGCCTTAAGCCTAGCCCGCACTTGTGCCCAGGCCTTAAGCCTAGCCCGCACTTGTGCCCAGGCCTTAAGCCTAGCCCGCACTTTTGAGCCCCTTGATTGCTTGTTTGTTTGTTTTTGTCTTCAGCTTCATGTTGGTTATGCACATAGGGCCAGCTTTACGCTCTTCGCTCTTGTCCCCTCTGAATGCGCATGCACGACTGTAATTGGGGAAGAAGGCATTACCCATTTACGGAGGACAGACAAGAAGTGCCTGGTCGCTTGGAGCATGGGGTTATGGAGAGGCTCCGCACTGTACAACAAAGGATCTAGTCCTAAATGTCCAAGTACAGAGTAGAGGGGTGAAAGCTAGCTCTTCACCCCTATGGGTGCCTAACCCTTTATGCAAAGAGTTAGCTGTAAGTCTTAAGCCTAGCCAGCACTTGTGCCCATGCCTTAAGCCTAGCCAGCACTTGTGCCCCCTGCCTTGATCCTAGCGAGCACTGCACTTGTGCCCATGCCTTAAGCCTAGCCCGCACTTGTGCCCAGGCCTTAAGCCTAGCCTGCCCTTTTGCTCAGGCCTTAAGCCTAGCCTGCACTTGTGCCCAGGCCTTAAGCCTAGCTGGCACTTGTGCCCATGCCTTAAGCCTAGCCAGCATTTGTGCCCCCTGCCTTGATCCTAGCCAGCACTGCACTTGTGCCCAGGCCTTAAGCCTAGCCCGCACTGCACTTGTGCCCAGGCCTTAAGCCTAGCCTGCACTGCACTTGTGCCCAGGCAATAAGCCTAGCCCGAACTTGTGCCCAGGCCTTAAGCCTAGCCTGCACTTGTGCCCACGCCTTAAGCCTAGCCCGCACTTGTGCCCAGGCCTTAAGCCTAGCCCGCACTTGTGCCAAGGCCTTAAGCCTAGCCCGCACTTGTGCCCCGGCCTTAAGCCTAGCCCGCACTTGTGCCCCGGGCTTAAGCCTAGCCCGCACTTGTGCCTCGGCCTTAAGCCTAGCCCGCACTTGTGCCTCGGCCTTAAGCCTAGCCCGCACTTGTGCTCCGGCCTTAAGCCTAGCCCACACTTGTGCCCCGGCCTTAAGCCTAGCCCACACTTGTGCCCCGGCCTTAAGCCTAGCCCGCACTTGTGCCCCGGCCTTAAGCCTAGCCAGCACTTGTGCCCATGCCTTAAGCCTAGCCAGCATTTGTGCCCCCTGCCTTGATCCTAGCCAGCACTGCACTTGTGCCCAGGCCTTAAGCCTAGCCCGCACTTGTGCCCAGGCCTTAAGCCTAGCCCGCACTTGTGCCCAGGCCTTAAGCCTCGCCCGCACTTGTGCCCAGGCCTTAAGCCTAGCCCGCACTTATGCCCAGGCCTTAAGCCTAGCCCGCACTTGTGCCCAGGCCTTAAGCCTAGCCCGCACTTGTGTCCCGGCCTTAAGCCTAGCCCCCACTTGTGCCCAGGCCTTAAGCCTAGCTCGCACTTGTGCCCAGGCCTTAAGCCTAGCCCGCACTTGTGCCCAGGCCTTAAGCCTAGCCCGCACTTGTGCCCAGGCCTTAAGCCTAGCCCGCACTTGTGCCCAGGCCTTAAGCCTAGCCCGCACTTGTGCCCAGGCCTTAAGCCTAGCCCGCACTTGTGCCCAGGCCTTAAGCCTAGCCCGCACTTTTGAGCCCCTTGAATGCTTGTTTGTTTGTTTTTGTCTTCAGCTTCATGTTGGTTATGCACATAGGGCCAGCTTTACGCTCTTCGCTCTTGTCCCGTCTGAAAGCGCATGCACGACTGTAATTGGGGAAGAAGGCATTACCCATTTACGGAGGACAGACAAGAAGTGCCTGGTCGCTTGGAGCATGGGGTTATGGAGAGGCTCCGCACTGTACAACAAAGGATCTAGTCCTAAATGTCCAAGTACAGAGTGGAGGGGTGAAAGCTAGCTCTTCACCCCTATGGGTGCTCAACCCTTTATGCAAAGAGTTAGCTGTAAGTCTTAAGCCTAGCCAGCACTTGTGCCCATGCCTTAAGCCTAGCCAGCACTTGTGCCCCCTGTCTTGATCCTAGCCAGCACTGCACTTGTGCCCATGCCTTAAGCCTAGCCCGCACTTGTGTCCAGGCCTTAAGCCTAGCCTGCCCTTTTGCTCAGGCCTTAAGCCTAGCCTGCACTTGTGCCCAGGCCTTAAGCCTAGCTGGCACTTGTGCCCATGCCTTAAGCCTAGCCAGCATTTGTGCCCCCTGCCTTGATCCTAGCCAGCACTGCACTTGTGCCCAGGCCTTAAGCCTAGCCCGCACTTTTGCCCCGGCCTTAAGCCTAGCCCGCACTTGTGCCCGGGCCTTAAACCTAGCCCGCACTTGTGCCCAGGCCTTAAGCCTAGCCCGCACTTGTGCCCAGGCCTTAAGCCTAGCCCGCACTTGTGCCCAGGCCTTATGCCTAGCCCGCACTTGTGCCCAGGCCTTAAGCCTAGCCCGCACTTGTGCCCAGGCCTTAAGCCTAGCCCGCACTTGTGCCCAGGCCTTAAGCCTAGCCCGCACTTGTGCCCAGGCCTTAAGCCTAGCCCGCACTTGTGCCCAGGCCTTAAGCTCAGCCCGCACTTGTGCCCAGGCCTTAAGCCTAGCCCGCACTTGTGCCCAGGCCTTAAGCCTAGCCCGCACTTGTGCCCAGGCCTTAAGCCTAGCCCGCACTTGTGCCCAGGCCTTAAGCCTAGCCCGCACTTGTGCCCAGGCCTTAAGCCTAGCCCGCACTTGTGCCCAGGCCTTAAGCCTAGCCCGCACTTTTGAGCCCCTTGAATGCTTGTTTGTTTGTTTTTGTCTTCAGCTTCATGTTGGTTATGCACATAGGGCCAGCTTTACGCTCTTCGCTCTTGTCCCCTCTGAATGCGCATGCACGACTGTAATTGGGGAAGAAGGCATTACCCATTTACGGAGGACAGACAAGAAGTGCCTGGTCGCTTGGAGCATGGGGTTATGGAGAGGCTCCGCACTGTACAACAAAGGATCTAGTCCTAAATGTCCAAGTACAGAGTAGAGGGGTGAAAGCTAGCTCTTCACCCCTATGGGTGCCTAACCCTTTATGCAAAGAGTTAGCTGTAAGTCTTAAGCCTAGCCAGCACTTGTGCCCATGCCTTAAGCCTAGCCAGCACTTGTGCCCCCTGCCTTGATCCTAGCGAGCACTGCACTTGTGCCCATGCCTTAAGCCTAGCCCGCACTTGTGCCCAGGCCTTAAGCCTAGCCCGCACTTGTGCCCAGGCCTTAAGCCTAGCCCGCACTTGTGCCCAGGCCTTAAGCTCAGCCCGCACTTGTGCCCAGGCCTTAAGCCTAGCCCGCACTTGTGCCCAGGCCTTAAGCCTAGCCCGCACTTGTGCCCAGGCCTTAAGCCTAGCCCGCACTTGTGCCCAGGCCTTAAGCCTAGCCCGCACTTGTGCCCAGGCCTTAAGCCTAGCCCGCACTTGTGCCCAGGCCTTAAGCCTAGCCCGCACTTTTGAGCCCCTTGATTGCTTGTTTGTTTGTTTTTGTCTTCAGCTTCATGTTGGTTATGCACATAGGGCCAGCTTTACGCTCTTCGCTCTTGTCCCCTCTGAATGCGCATGCACGACTGTAATTGGGGAAGAAGGCATTACCCATTTACGGAGGACAGACAAGAAGTGCCTGGTCGCTTGGAGCATGGGGTTATGGAGAGGCTCCGCACTGTACAACAAAGGATCTAGTCCTAAATGTCCAAGTACAGAGTAGAGGGGTGAAAGCTAGCTCTTCACCCCTATGGGTGCCTAACCCTTTATGCAAAGAGTTAGCTGTAAGTCTTAAGCCTAGCCAGCACTTGTGCCCATGCCTTAAGCCTAGCCAGCACTTGTGCCCCCTGCCTTGATCCTAGCGAGCACTGCACTTGTGCCCATGCCTTAAGCCTAGCCCGCACTTGTGCCCAGGCCTTAAGCCTAGCCTGCCCTTTTGCTCAGGCCTTAAGCCTAGCCTGCACTTGTGCCCAGGCCTTAAGCCTAGCTGGCACTTGTGCCCATGCCTTAAGCCTAGCCAGCATTTGTGCCCCCTGCCTTGATCCTAGCCAGCACTGCACTTGTGCCCAGGCCTTAAGCCTAGCCCGCACTGCACTTGTGCCCAGGCCTTAAGCCTAGCCCGCACTGCACTTGTGCCCAGGCAATAAGCCTAGCCCGAACTTGTGCCCAGGCCTTAAGCCTAGCCTGCACTTGTGCCCACGCCTTAAGCCTAGCCCGCACTTGTGCCCAGGCCTTAAGCCTAGCCCGCACTTGTGCCAAGGCCTTAAGCCTAGCCCGCACTTGTGCCCCGGCCTTAAGCCTAGCCCGCACTTGTGCCCCGGGCTTAAGCCTAGCCCGCACTTGTGCCTCGGCCTTAAGCCTAGCCCGCACTTGTGCCTCGGCCTTAAGCCTAGCCCGCACTTGTGCTCCGGCCTTAAGCCTAGCCCACACTTGTGCCCCGGCCTTAAGCCTAGCCCACACTTGTGCCCCGGCCTTAAGCCTAGCCCGCACTTGTGCCCCGGCCTTAAGCCTAGCCAGCACTTGTGCCCATGCCTTAAGCCTAGCCAGCATTTGTGCCCCCTGCCTTGATCCTGGCCAGCACTGCACTTGTGCCCAGGCCTTAAGCCTAGCCCGCACTTGTGCCCAGGCCTTAAGCCTAGCCCGCACTTGTGCCCAGGCCTTAAGCCTCGCCCGCACTTGTGCCCAGGCCTTAAGCCTAGCCCGCACTTATGCCCAGGCCTTAAGCCTAGCCCGCACTTGTGCCCAGGCCTTAAGCCTAGCCCGCACTTGTGTCCCGGCCTTAAGCCTAGCCCCCACTTGTGCCCAGGCCTTAAGCCTAGCTCGCACTTGTGCCCAGGCCTTAAGCCTAGCCCGCACTTGTGCCCAGGCCTTAAGCCTAGCCCGCACTTGTGCCCAGGCCTTAAGCCTAGCCCGCACTTGTGCCCAGGCCTTAAGCCTAGCCCGCACTTGTGCCCAGGCCTTAAGCCTAGCCCGCACTTGTGCCCAGGCCTTAAGCCTAGCCCGCACTTTTGAGCCCCTTGAATGCTTGTTTGTTTGTTTTTGTGTTCAGCTTCATGTTGGTTATGCACATAGGGCCAGCTTTACGCTCTTCGCTCTTGTCCCGTCTGAAAGCGCATGCACGACTGTAATTGGGGAAGAAGGCATTACCCATTTACGGAGGACAGACAAGAAGTGCCTGGTCGCTTGGAGCATGGGGTTATGGAGAGGCTCCGCACTGTACAACAAAGGATCTAGTCCTAAATGTCCAAGTACAGAGTGGAGGGGTGAAAGCTAGCTCTTCACCCCTATGGGTGCTCAACCCTTTATGCAAAGAGTTAGCTGTAAGTCTTAAGCCTAGCCAGCACTTGTGCCCATGCCTTAAGCCTAGCCAGCACTTGTGCCCCCTGTCTTGATCCTAGCCAGCACTGCACTTGTGCCCATGCCTTAAGCCTAGCCCGCACTTGTGTCCAGGCCTTAAGCCTAGCCTGCCCTTTTGCTCAGGCCTTAAGCCTAGCCTGCACTTGTGCCCAGGCCTTAAGCCTAGCTGGCACTTGTGCCCATGCCTTAAGCCTAGCCAGCATTTGTGCCCCCTGCCTTGATCCTAGCCAGCACTGCACTTGTGCCCAGGCCTTAAGCCTAGCCCGCACTTTTGCCCCGGCCTTAAGCCTAGCCCGCACTTGTGCCCGGGCCTTAAACCTAGCCCGCACTTGTGCCCAGGCCTTAAGCCTAGCCCGCACTTGTGCCCAGGCCTTAAGCCTAGCCCGCACTTGTGCCCAGGCCTTATGCCTAGCCCGCACTTGTGCCCAGGCCTTAAGCCTAGCCTGCACTTGTGCCCAGGCCTTAAGCCTAGCCCGCACTTGTGCCCAGGCCTTAAGCCTAGCCCGCACTTGTGCCCAGGCCTTAAGCTCAGCCCGCACTTGTGCCCAGGCCTTAAGCCTAGCCCGCACTTGTGCCCAGGCCTTAAGCCTAGCCCGCACTTGTGCCCAGGCCTTAAGCCTAGCCCGCACTTGTGCCCAGGCCTTAAGCCTAGCCCGCACTTGTGCCCAGGCCTTAAGCCTAGCCCGCACTTGTGCCCAGGCCTTAAGCCTAGCCCGCACTTTTGAGCCCCTTGAATGCTTGTTTGTTTGTTTTTGTCTTCAGCTTCATGTTGGTTATGCACATAGGGCCAGCTTTACGCTCTTCGCTCTTGTCCCCTCTGAATGCGCATGCACGACTGTAATTGGGGAAGAAGGCATTACCCATTTACGGAGGACAGACAAGAAGCGCCTGGTCGCTTGGAGCATGGGGTTATGGAGAGGCTCCGCACTGTACAACAAAGGATCTAGTCCTAAATGTCCAAGTACAGAGTAGAGGGGTGAAAGCTAGCTCTTCACCCCTATGGGTGCCTAACCCTTTATGCAAAGAGTTAGCTGTAAGTCTTAAGCCTAGCCAGCACTTGTGCCCATGCCTTAAGCCTAGCCAGCACTTGTGCCCCCTGCCTTGATCCTAGCGAGCACTGCACTTGTGCCCATGCCTTAAGCCTAGCCCGCACTTGTGCCCAGGCCTTAAGCCTAGCCTGCCCTTTTGCTCAGGCCTTAAGCCTAGCCTGCACTTGTGCCCAGGCCTTAAGCCTAGCTGGCACTTGTGCCCATGCCTTAAGCCTAGCCAGCATTTGTGCCCCCTGCCTTGATCCTAGCCAGCACTGCACTTGTGCCCAGGCCTTAAGCCTAGCCCGCACTGCACTTGTGCCCAGGCCTTAAGCCTAGCCCGCACTGCACTTGTGCCCAGGCATTAAGCCTAGCCCGAACTTGTGCCCAGGCCTTAAGCCTAGCCTGCACTTGTGCCCACGCCTTAAGCCTAGCCCGCACTTGTGCCCAGGCCTTAAGTCTAGCCCGCACTTGTGCCAAGGCCTTAAGCCTAGCCCGCACTTGTGCCCCGGCCTTAAGCCTAGCCCGCACTTGTGCCCCGGGCTTAAGCCTAGCCCGCACTTGTGCCTCGGCCTTAAGCCTAGCCCGCACTTGTGCCTCGGCCTTAAGCCTAGCCCGCACTTGTGCTCCGGCCTTAAGCCTAGCCCACACTTGTGCCCCGGCCTTAAGCCTAGCCCGCACTTGTGCCCCTGCCTTAAGCCTAGCCCGCACTTGTGCCCCTGCCTTAAGTCTAGCCCGCACTTGTGCCCCGGCCTTAAGCCTAGCCCGCACTTGTGCCCCGGCCTTAAGCCTAGCCCGCACTTGTGCCCCGGCCTTAAGCCTAGCCCGCACTTGTGCCCCGGCCTTAAGCCTAGCCCGCACTTGTGCCCCGGCCTTAAGCCTAGCCCACACTTGTGCCCCGGCCTTAAGCCTAGCCCGCACTTGTGCCCCGGCCTTAAGCCTAGCCAGCACTTGTGCCCATGCCTTAAGCCTAGCCAGCATTTGTGCCCCCTGCCTTGATCCTAGCCAGCACTGCACTTGTGCCCAGGCCTTAAGCCTAGCCCGCACTTGTGCCCAGGCCTTAAGCCAAGCCCGCACTTGTGCCCAGGCCTTAAGCCTCGCCCGCACTTGTGCCCAGGCCTTAAGCCTAGCCCGCACTTATGCCCAGGCCTTAAGCCTAGCCCGCACTTGTGCCCAGGCCTTAAGCCTAGCCCGCACTTGTGTCCCGGCCTTAAGCCTAGCCCCCACTTGTGCCCAGGCCTTAAACCTAGCTCGCACTTGTGCCCAGGCCTTAAGCCTAGCCCGCACTTGTGCCCAGGCCTTAAGCCTAGCCCGCACTTGTGCCCAGGCCTTAAGCCTAGCCCGCACTTGTGCCCAGGCCTTAAGCCTAGCCCGCACTTGTGCCCAGGCCTTAAGCCTAGCCCGCACTTGTGCCCAGGCCTTAAGCCTAGCCCGCACTTTTGAGCCCCTTGAATGCTTGTTTGTTTGTTTTTGTCTTCAGCTTCATGTTGGTTATGCACATAGGGCCAGCTTTACGCTCTTCGCTCTTGTCCCGTCTGAAAGCGCATGCACGACTGTAATTGGGGAAGAAGGCATTACCCATTTACGGAGGACAGACAAGAAGTGCCTGGTCGCTTGGAGCATGGGGTTATGGAGAGGCTCCGCACTGTACAACAAAGGATCTAGTCCTAAATGTCCAAGTACAGAGTGGAGGGGTGAAAGCTAGCTCTTCACCCCTATGGGTGCTCAACCCTTTATGCAAAGAGTTAGCTGTAAGTCTTAAGCCTAGCCAGCACTTGTGCCCATGCCTTAAGCCTAGCCAGCACTTGTGCCCCCTGTCTTGATCCTAGCCAGCACTGCACTTGTGCCCATGCCTTAAGCCTAGCCCGCACTTGTGTCCAGGCCTTAAGCCTAGCCTGCCCTTTTGCTCAGGCCTTAAGCCTAGCCTGCACTTGTGCCCAGGCCTTAAGCCTAGCTGGCACTTGTGCCCATGCCTTAAGCCTAGCCAGCATTTGTGCCCCCTGCCTTGATCCTAGCCAGCACTGCACTTGTGCCCAGGCCTTAAGCCTAGCCCGCACTTTTGCCCCGGCCTTAAGCCTAGCCCGCACTTGTGCCCGGGCCTTAAACCTAGCCCGCACTTGTGCCCAGGCCTTAAGCCTAGCCCGCACTTGTGCCCAGGCCTTAAGCCTAGCCCGCACTTGTGCCCAGGCCTTATGCCTAGCCCGCACTTGTGCCCAGGCCTTAAGCCTAGCCTGCACTTGTGCCCAGGCCTTAAGCCTAGCCCGCACTTGTGCCCAGGCCTTAAGCCTAGCCCGCACTTGTGCCCAGGCCTTAAGCTCAGCCCGCACTTGTGCCCAGGCCTTAAGCCTAGCCCGCACTTGTGCCCAGGCCTTAAGCCTAGCCCGCACTTGTGCCCAGGCCTTAAGCCTAGCCCGCACTTGTGCCCAGGCCTTAAGCCTAGCCCGCACTTGTGCCCAGGCCTTAAGCCTAGCCCGCACTTGTGCCCAGGCCTTAAGCCTAGCCCGCACTTTTGAGCCCCTTGAATGCTTGTTTGTTTGTTTTTGTCTTCAGCTTCATGTTGGTTATGCACATAGGGCCAGCTTTACGCTCTTCGCTCTTGTCCCCTCTGAATGCGCATGCACGACTGTAATTGGGGAAGAAGGCATTACCCATTTACGGAGGACAGACAAGAAGCGCCTGGTCGCTTGGAGCATGGGGTTATGGAGAGGCTCCGCACTGTACAACAAAGGATCTAGTCCTAAATGTCCAAGTACAGAGTAGAGGGGTGAAAGCTAGCTCTTCACCCCTATGGGTGCCTAACCCTTTATGCAAAGAGTTAGCTGTAAGTCTTAAGCCTAGCCAGCACTTGTGCCCATGCCTTAAGCCTAGCCAGCACTTGTGCCCCCTGCCTTGATCCTAGCGAGCACTGCACTTGTGCCCATGCCTTAAGCCTAGCCCGCACTTGTGCCCAGGCCTTAAGCCTAGCCTGCCCTTTTGCTCAGGCCTTAAGCCTAGCCTGCACTTGTGCCCAGGCCTTAAGCCTAGCTGGCACTTGTGCCCATGCCTTAAGCCTAGCCAGCATTTGTGCCCCCTGCCTTGATCCTAGCCAGCACTGCACTTGTGCCCAGGCCTTAAGCCTAGCCCGCACTGCACTTGTGCCCAGGCCTTAAGCCTAGCCCGCACTGCACTTGTGCCCAGGCATTAAGCCTAGCCCGAACTTGTGCCCAGGCCTTAAGCCTAGCCTGCACTTGTGCCCATGCCTTAAGCCTAGCCCGCACTTGTGCCCAGGCCTTAAGTCTAGCCCGCACTTGTGCCAAGGCCTTAAGCCTAGCCCGCACTTGTGCCCCGGCCTTAAGCCTAGCCCGCACTTGTGCCCCGGGCTTAAGCCTAGCCCGCACTTGTGCCTCGGCCTTAAGCCTAGCCCGCACTTGTGCCTCGGCCTTAAGCCTAGCCCGCACTTGTGCTCCGGCCTTAAGCCTAGCCCACACTTGTGCCCCGGCCTTAAGCCTAGCCCGCACTTGTGCCCCTGCCTTAAGCCTAGCCCGCACTTGTGCCCCTGCCTTAAGTCTAGCCCGCACTTGTGCCCCGGCCTTAAGCCTAGCCCGCACTTGTGCCCCGGCCTTAAGCCTAGCCCGCACTTGTGCCCCGGCCTTAAGCCTAGCCCGCACTTGTGCCCCGGCCTTAAGCCTAGCCCGCACTTGTGCCCCGGCCTTAAGCCTAGCCCACACTTGTGCCCCGGCCTTAAGCCTAGCCCGCACTTGTGCCCCGGCCTTAAGCCTAGCCAGCACTTGTGCCCATGCCTTAAGCCTAGCCAGCATTTGTGCCCCCTGCCTTGATCCTAGCCAGCACTGCACTTGTGCCCAGGCCTTAAGCCAAGCCCGCACTTGTGCCCAGGCCTTAAGCCTCGCCCGCACTTGTGCCCAGGCCTTAAGCCTAGCCCGCACTTATGCCCAGGCCTTAAGCCTAGCCCGCACTTGTGCCCAGGCGTTAAGCCTAGCCCGCACTTGTGTCCCGGCCTTAAGCCTAGCCCCCACTTGTGCCCAGGCCTTAAGCCTAGCTCGCACTTGTGCCCAGGCCTTAAGCCTAGCCCGCACTTGTGCCCAGGCCTTAAGCCTAGCCCGCACTTGTGCCCAGGCCTTAAGCCTAGCCCGCACTTGTGCCCAGGCCTTAAGCCTAGCCCGCACTTGTGCCCAGGCCTTAAGCCTAGCCCGCACTTGTGCCCAGGCCTTAAGCCTAGCCCGCACTTGTGCCCAGGCCTTAAGCCTAGCCCGCACTTTTGAGCCCCTTGAATGCTTGTTTGTTTGTTTTTGTCTTCAGCTTCATGTTGGTTATGCACATAGGGCCAGCTTTACGCTCTTCGCTCTTGTCCCGTCTGAAAGCGCATGCACGACTGTAATTGGGGAAGAAGGCATTACCCATTTACGGAGGACAGACAAGAAGTGCCTGGTCGCTTGGAGCATGGGGTTATGGAGAGGCTCCGCACTGTACAACAAAGGATCTAGTCCTAAATGTCCAAGTACAGAGTGGAGGGGTGAAAGCTAGCTCTTCACCCCTATGGGTGCTCAACCCTTTATGCAAAGAGTTAGCTGTAAGTCTTAAGCCTAGCCAGCACTTGTGCCCATGCCTTAAGCCTAGCCAGCACTTGTGCCCCCTGTCTTGATCCTAGCCAGCACTGCACTTGTGCCCATGCCTTAAGCCTAGCCCGCACTTGTGTCCAGGCCTTAAGCCTAGCCTGCCCTTTTGCTCAGGCCTTAAGCCTAGCCTGCACTTGTGCCCAGGCCTTAAGCCTAGCTGGCACTTGTGCCCATGCCTTAAGCCTAGCCAGCATTTGTGCCCCCTGCCTTGATCCTAGCCAGCACTGCACTTGTGCCCAGGCCTTAAGCCTAGCCCGCACTTTTGCCCCGGCCTTAAGCCTAGCCCGCACTTGTGCCCGGGCCTTAAACCTAGCCTGCACTTGTGCCCCGGCCTTAAGCCTAGCCCGCACTTGTGCCCCGCCTTAAGCCTAGCCCGCACTTGTGCCCCGGCCTTAAGCCTAGCCCGCACTTGTGCCCCGGCCTTAAGCCTAGCCCGCACTTGTGCCCCGGCCTTAAGCCTAGCCCGCACTTGTGCCCCGGCCTTAAGCCTAGCCCGCACTTGTGCCCAGGCCTTAAGCCTAGCCCGCACTTGTGCCCCGGCCTTAACCCTAGCTCGAACTTGTGCCCCGGCCTTAAGCCTAGCTCGAACTTGTGCCCCTGCTTTATGCCTAGCCCGCACTTGTGCCCTGGCCTTAAGCCTAGCTCGCACTTGTACCCATGCCTTAAGCCTAGCCAGCATTTGTGCCCTCTGCCTTGATCCTAGCCAGCACTGCACTTGTGCCCAGGCCTTAAGCCTAGCCCGCACTTGTGCCCAGGCCTTAAGCCTAGCCTGCCATTTTGCTCAGGCCTTAAGCCTAGCCTGCACTTGTGCCCAGGCCTTAAGCCTAGCTGGCACTTGTGCCCATGCCTTAAGCCTAGCCAGCATTTGTGCCCCTTGCCTTGATCCTAGCCAGCACTGCACTTGTGCCCAGGCCTTAAGCCTAGCCCGCACTTTTGCCCCGGCCTTAAGCCTAGCCCGCACTTGTGCCCCGGCCTTAAGCCTAGCCCGCACTTGTGCCCCGGCCTTAAGCCTAGCCCGCACTTGTGCCCCGACCTTAAGCCTAGCCCGCACTTGTGCCCCGGCCTTAAGCCTAGCCCGCACTTGTGCCCCGGCCTTAAGCCTAGCCTGCACTTGTGCCCAGGCCTTAAGCCTAGCCCGCACTTGTGCCCCGACCTTAAGCCTAGCTCGAACTTGTGCCCCTGCTTTATGCCTAGCCCGCACTTGTGCCCCAGCCTTAAGCCTAGCTCGCACTTGTGCCCATGCCTTAAGCCTAGCCAGCATTTGTGCCCCCTGCCTTGATCCTAGCCAGCACTGCACTTGTGCCCAGGCCTTAAGCCTAGCCCGCACTTGTGCCCAGGCCTTAAGCCTAGCTGGCACTTGTGCCCATGCCTTAAGCCTAGCCAGCATTTGTGCCCCCTGCCTTGATCCTAGCCAGCACTGCACTTGTGCCCAGGCCTTAAGCCTAGCCCGCACTTTTGCCCCGGCCTTAAGCCTAGCCCGCACTTGTGCCCCGGCCTTAAGCCTAGCTCGAACTTGTGCCCCTGCTTTATGCCTAGCCCACACTTGTGCCCTGGCCTTAAGCCTAGCTCGCACTTGTACCCATGCCTTAAGCCTAGCCAGCATTTGTGCCCTCTGCCTTGATCCTAGCCAGCACTGCACTTGTGCCCAGGCCTTAAGCCTAGCCCGCACTTGTGCCCAGGCCTTAAGCCTAGCCTGCCATTTTGCTCAGGCCTTAAGCCTAGCCTGCACTTGTGCCCAGGCCTTAAGCCTAGCTGGCACTTGTGCCCATGCCTTAAGCCTAGCCAGCATTTGTGCCCCTTGCCTTGATCCTAGCCAGCACTGCACTTTTGCCCCGGCCTTAAGCCTAGCCCGCACTTGTGCCCCGGCCTTAAGCCTAGCCCGCACTTGTGCCCCGGCCTTAAGCCTAGCCCGCACTTGTGCCCCGACCTTAAGCCTAGCCCGCACTTGTGCCCCGGCCTTAAGCCTAGCCCGCACTTGTGCCCCGGCCTTAAGCCTAGCCCGCACTTGTGCCCCGGCCTTAAGCCTAGCCTGCACTTGTGCCCAGGCCTTAAGCCTAGCCCGCACTTGTGCCCCGGCCTTAAGCCTAGCTCGAACTTGTGCCCCTGCTTTATGCCTAGCCCGCACTTCTGCCCCAGCCTTAAGCCTAGCTCGCACTTGTGCCCATGCCTTAAGCCTAGCCAGCATTTGTGCCCCCTGCCTTGATCCTAGCCAGCACTGCACTTGTGCCCAGGCCTTAAGCCTAGCCCGCACGTGTGCCCAGGCCTTAAGCCTAGCTGGCACTTGTGCCCATGCCTTAAGCCTAGCCAGCATTTGTGCCCCCTGCCTTGATCCTGGCCAGCACTGCACTTGTGCCCAGGCCTTAAGCCTAGCCCGCACTTGTGCCCCGGCCTTAAGCCTAGCCCGCACTTGTGCCCCGGCCTTAAGCCTAGCCCGCACTTGTGCCCCGGCCTTAAGCCTAGCCCGCACTTGTGCCCCGGCCTTAAGCCTAGCCCGCACTTGTGCCCAGGCCTTAAGCCTAGCCCGCACTTGTGCCCCGGCCTTAAGCCTAGCCCGCACTTGTGCCCCGGCCTTAAGCCTAGCCCGCACTTGTGCCCCGGCCTTAAGCCTAGCTTGAACTTGTGCCCCGGCCTTAAGCCTAGCCCGCACTTGTGCCCCGGCCTTAAGCCTAGCTCGCACTTGTGCTCAGGCCTTAAGCCTAGCCCGCACTTGTGCCCAGGCCTTAGGCCTAGCCGGCACTTGTGCCCAGGCCTTAAGCCTAGCCCGCACTTTTGCCCCGGCCTTAAGCCTAGCCCGCACTTGTGCCCAGGCCTTAAGCCTAGCCCGCACTTGTGCCCCGGTCTTAAGCCTAGCCCGCACTTGTGCCCCGGCCTTAAGCCTAGCCCGCACTTGTGCCCCGGCCTTAAGCCTAGCCCGCACTTGTGCCCCGGCCTTAAGCCTAGCCCGCACTTGTGCCCAGGCCTTAAGCCTAGCCCGCACTTGTGGCCCGGCCTTAAGCCTAGCCCGCACTTGTGCCCAGGCCTTAAGCCTAGCCCGCACTTGTGCCCAGGCCTTAAGCCTAGCCCGCACTTGTGTCCCGGCCTTAAGCCTAGCCCCCACTTGTGCCCAGGCCTTAAGCCTAGCTCGCACTTGTGCCCAGGCCTTAAGCCTAGCCCGCACTTGTGCCCAGGCCTTAAGCCTAGCCCGCACTTGTGCCCAGGCCTTAAGCCTAGCCCGCACTTGTGCCCAGGCCTTAAGCCTAGCCCGCACTTTTGAGCCCCTTGAATGCTTGTTTGTTTGTTTTTGTCTTCAGCTTCATGTTGGTTATGCACATAGGGCCAGCTTTACGCTCTTCGCTCTTGTCCCGTCTGAAAGCGCATGCACGACTGTAATTGGGGAAGAAGGCATTACCCATTTACGGAGGACAGACAAGAAGTGCCTGGTCGCTTGGAGCATGGGGTTATGGAGAGGCTCCGCACCGTACAACAAAGGATCTAGTCCTAAATGTCCAAGTACAGAGTGGAGGGGTGAAAGCTAGCTCTTCACCCCTATGGGTGCTCAACCCTTTATGCAAAGAGTTAGCTGTAAGTCTTAAGCCTAGCCAGCACTTGTGCCCATGCCTTAAGCCTAGCCAGCACTTGTGCCCCCTATCTTGATCCTAGCCAGCACTGCACTTGTGCCCATGCCTTAAGCCTAGCCCGCACTTGTGTCCAGGCCTTAAGCCTAGCCTGCCCTTTTGCTCAGGCCTTAAGCCTAGCCTGCACTTGTGCCCAGGCCTTAAGCCTAGCTGGCACTTGTGCCCATGGCTTAAGCCTAGCCAGCATTTGTGCCCCCTGCCTTGATCCTAGCCAGCACTGCACTTGTGCCCAGGCCTTAAGCCTAGCCCGCACTTTTGCCCCGGCCTTAAGCCTAGCCCGCACTTGTGCCCGGGCCTTAAACCTAGCCTGCACTTGTGCCCCGGCCTTAAGCCTAGCCCGCACTTGTGCCCCGCCTTAAGCCTAGCCCGCACTTGTGCCCCGGCCTTAAGCCTAGCCCGCACTTGTGCCCCGGCCTTAAGCCTAGCCCGCACTTGTGCCCCGGCCTTAAGCCTAGCCCGCACTTGTGCCCCGGCCTTAAGCCTAGCCCGCACTTGTGCCCCGGCCTTAAGCCTAGCCCGCACTTGTGCCCAGGCCTTAAGCCTAGCCCGCACTTGTGCCCCGGCCTTAACCCTAGCTCGAACTTGTGCCCCGGCCTTAAGCCTAGCTCGAACTTGTGCCCCTGCTTTATGCCTAGCCCGCACTTGTGCCCTGGCCTTAAGCCTAGCTCGCACTTGTACCCATGCCTTAAGCCTAGCCAGCATTTGTGCCCTCTGCCTTGATCCTAGCCAGCACTGCACTTGTGCCCAGGCCTTAAGCCTAGCCCGCACTTGTGCCCAGGCCTTAAGCCTAGCCTGCCATTTTGCTCAGGCCTTAAGCCTAGCCTGCACTTGTGCCCAGGCCTTAAGCCTAGCTGGCACTTGTGCCCATGCCTTAAGCCTAGCCAGCATTTGTGCCCCTTGCCTTGATCCTAGCCAGCACTGCACTTGTGCCCAGGCCTTAAGCCTAGCCCGCACTTTTGCCCCGGCCTTAAGCCTAGCCCGCACTTGTGCCCCGGCCTTAAGCCTAGCCCGCACTTGTGCCCAGGCCTTAAGCCTAGCCCGCACTTGTGCCCAGGCCTTAAGCCTAGCCCGCACTTTTGAGCCCCTTGAATGCTTGTTTGTTTGTTTTTGTCTTCAGCTTCATGTTGGTTATGCACATAGGGCCAGCTTTACGCTCTTCGCTCTTGTCCCGTCTGAAAGCGCATGCACGACTGTAATTGGGGAAGAAGGCATTACCCATTTACGGAGGACAGACAAGAAGTGCCTGGTCGCTTGGAGCATGGGGTTATGGAGAGGCTCCGCACCGTACAACAAAGGATCTAGTCCTAAATGTCCAAGTACAGAGTGGAGGGGTGAAAGCTAGCTCTTCACCCCTATGGGTGCTCAACCCTTTATGCAAAGAGTTAGCTGTAAGTCTTAAGCCTAGCCAGCACTTGTGCCCATGCCTTAAGCCTAGCCAGCACTTGTGCCCCCTATCTTGATCCTAGCCAGCACTGCACTTGTGCCCATGCCTTAAGCCTAGCCCGCACTTGTGTCCAGGCCTTAAGCCTAGCCTGCCCTTTTGCTCAGGCCTTAAGCCTAGCCTGCACTTGTGCCCAGGCCTTAAGCCTAGCTGGCACTTGTGCCCATGCCTTAAGCCTAGCCAGCATTTGTGCCCCCTGCCTTGATCCTAGCCAGCACTGCACTTGTGCCCAGGCCTTAAGCCTAGCCCGCACTTTTGCCCCGGCCTTAAGCCTAGCCCGCACTTGTGCCCGGGCCTTAAACCTAGCCTGCACTTGTGCCCCGGCCTTAAGCCTAGCCGCACTTGTGCCCCGCCTTAAGCCTAGCCCGCACTTGTGCCCCGGCCTTAAGCCTAGCCCGCACTTGTGCCCCGGCCTTAAACCTAGCCCGCACTTGTGCCCAGGCCTTAAGCCTAGCCCGCACTTGTGCCCAGGCCTTAAGCCTAGCCCGCACTTGTGCCCAGGCCTTATGCCTAGCCCGCACTTGTGCCCAGGCCTTAAGCCTAGCCCGCACTTGTGCCCAGGCCTTAAGCCTAGCCCGCACTTGTGCCCAGGCCTTAAGCCTAGCCCGCACTTGTGCCCAGGCCTTAAGCCTAGCCCGCACTTGTGCCCAGGCCTTAAGCTCAGCCCGCACTTGTGCCCAGGCCTTAAGCCTAGCCCGCACTTGTGCCCAGGCCTTAAGCCTAGCCCGCACTTGTGCCCAGGCCTTAAGCCTAGCCCGCACTTGTGCCCAGGCCTTAAGCCTAGCCCGCACTTGTGCCCAGGCCTTAAGCCTAGCCCGCACTTGTGCCCAGGCCTTAAGCCTAGCCCGCACTTTTGAGCCCCTTGAATGCTTGTTTGTTTGTTTTTGTCTTCAGCTTCATGTTGGTTATGCACATAGGGCCAGCTTTACGCTCTTCGCTCTTGTCCCCTCTGAATGCGCATGCACGACTGTAATTGGGGAAGAAGGCATTACCCATTTACGGAGGACAGACAAGAAGTGCCTGGTCGCTTGGAGCATGGGGTTATGGAGAGGCTCCGCACTGTACAACAAAGGATCTAGTCCTAAATGTCCAAGTACAGAGTAGAGGGGTGAAAGCTAGCTCTTCACCCCTATGGGTGCCTAACCCTTTATGCAAAGAGTTAGCTGTAAGTCTTAAGCCTAGCCAGCACTTGTGCCCATGCCTTAAGCCTAGCCAGCACTTGTGCCCCCTGCCTTGATCCTAGCGAGCACTGCACTTGTGCCCATGCCTTAAGCCTAGCCCGCACTTGTGCCCAGGCCTTAAGCCTAGCCCGCACTTGTGCCCAGGCCTTAAGCCTAGCCCGCACTTGTGCCCAGGCCTTAAGCTCAGCCCGCACTTGTGCCCAGGCCTTAAGCCTAGCCCGCACTTGTGCCCAGGCCTTAAGCCTAGCCCGCACTTGTGCCCAGGCCTTAAGCCTAGCCCGCACTTGTGCCCAGGCCTTAAGCCTAGCCCGCACTTGTGCCCAGGCCTTAAGCCTAGCCCGCACTTGTGCCCAGGCCTTAAGCCTAGCCCGCACTTTTGAGCCCCTTGATTGCTTGTTTGTTTGTTTTTGTCTTCAGCTTCATGTTGGTTATGCACATAGGGCCAGCTTTACGCTCTTCGCTCTTGTCCCCTCTGAATGCGCATGCACGACTGTAATTGGGGAAGAAGGCATTACCCATTTACGGAGGACAGACAAGAAGTGCCTGGTCGCTTGGAGCATGGGGTTATGGAGAGGCTCCGCACTGTACAACAAAGGATCTAGTCCTAAATGTCCAAGTACAGAGTAGAGGGGTGAAAGCTAGCTCTTCACCCCTATGGGTGCCTAACCCTTTATGCAAAGAGTTAGCTGTAAGTCTTAAGCCTAGCCAGCACTTGTGCCCATGCCTTAAGCCTAGCCAGCACTTGTGCCCCCTGCCTTGATCCTAGCGAGCACTGCACTTGTGCCCATGCCTTAAGCCTAGCCCGCACTTGTGCCCAGGCCTTAAGCCTAGCCTGCCCTTTTGCTCAGGCCTTAAGCCTAGCCTGCACTTGTGCCCAGGCCTTAAGCCTAGCTGGCACTTGTGCCCATGCCTTAAGCCTAGCCAGCATTTGTGCCCCCTGCCTTGATCCTAGCCAGCACTGCACTTGTGCCCAGGCCTTAAGCCTAGCCCGCACTGCACTTGTGCCCAGGCCTTAAGCCTAGCCCGCACTGCACTTGTGCCCAGGCAATAAGCCTAGCCCGAACTTGTGCCCAGGCCTTAAGCCTAGCCTGCACTTGTGCCCACGCCTTAAGCCTAGCCCGCACTTGTGCCCAGGCCTTAAGCCTAGCCCGCACTTGTGCCAAGGCCTTAAGCCTAGCCCGCACTTGTGCCCCGGCCTTAAGCCTAGCCCGCACTTGTGCCCCGGGCTTAAGCCTAGCCCGCACTTGTGCCTCGGCCTTAAGCCTAGCCCGCACTTGTGCCTCGGCCTTAAGCCTAGCCCGCACTTATGCTCCGGCCTTAAGCCTAGCCCACACTTGTGCCCCGGCCTTAAGCCTAGCCCACACTTGTGCCCCGGCCTTAAGCCTAGCCCGCACTTGTGCCCCGGCCTTAAGCCTAGCCAGCACTTGTGCCCATGCCTTAAGCCTAGCCAGCATTTGTGCCCCCTGCCTTGATCCTGGCCAGCACTGCACTTGTGCCCAGGCCTTAAGCCTAGCCCGCACTTGTGCCCAGGCCTTAAGCCTAGCCCGCACTTGTGCCCAGGCCTTAAGCCTCGCCCGCACTTGTGCCCAGGCCTTAAGCCTAGCCCGCACTTATGCCCAGGCCTTAAGCCTAGCCCGCACTTGTGCCCAGGCCTTAAGCCTAGCCCGCACTTGTGTCCCGGCCTTAAGCCTAGTCCCCACTTGTGCCCAGGCCTTAAGCCTAGCTCGCACTTGTGCCCAGGCCTTAAGCCTAGCCCGCACTTGTGCCCAGGCCTTAAGCCTAGCCCGCACTTGTGCCCAGGCCTTAAGCCTAGCCCGCACTTGTGCCCAGGCCTTAAGCCTAGCCCGCACTTGTGCCCAGGCCTTAAGCCTAGCCCGCACTTGTGCCCAGGCCTTAAGCCTAGCCCGCACTTTTGAGCCCCTTGAATGCTTGTTTGTTTGTTTTTGTGTTCAGCTTCATGTTGGTTATGCACATAGGGCCAGCTTTACGCTCTTCGCTCTTGTCCCGTCTGAAAGCGCATGCACGACTGTAATTGGGGAAGAAGGCATTACCCATTTACGGAGGACAGACAAGAAGTGCCTGGTCGCTTGGAGCATGGGGTTATGGAGAGGCTCCGCACTGTACAACAAAGGATCTAGTCCTAAATGTCCAAGTACAGAGTGGAGGGGTGAAAGCTAGCTCTTCACCCCTATGGGTGCTCAACCCTTTATGCAAAGAGTTAGCTGTAAGTCTTAAGCCTAGCCAGCACTTGTGCCCATGCCTTAAGCCTAGCCAGCACTTGTGCCCCCTGTCTTGATCCTAGCCAGCACTGCACTTGTGCCCATGCCTTAAGCCTAGCCCGCACTTGTGTCCAGGCCTTAAGCCTAGCCTGCCCTTTTGCTCAGGCCTTAAGCCTAGCCTGCACTTGTGCCCAGGCCTTAAGCCTAGCTGGCACTTGTGCCCATGCCTTAAGCCTAGCCAGCATTTGTGCCCCCTGCCTTGATCCTAGCCAGCACTGCACTTGTGCCCAGGCCTTAAGCCTAGCCCGCACTTTTGCCCCGGCCTTAAGCCTAGCCCGCACTTGTGCCCGGGCCTTAAACCTAGCCCGCACTTGTGCCCAGGCCTTAAGCCTAGCCCGCACTTGTGCCCAGGCCTTAAGCCTAGCCCGCACTTGTGCCCAGGCCTTATGCCTAGCCCGCACTTGTGCCCAGGCCTTAAGCCTAGCCTGCACTTGTGCCCAGGCCTTAAGCCTAGCCCGCACTTGTGCCCAGGCCTTAAGCCTAGCCCGCACTTGTGCCCAGGCCTTAAGCTCAGCCCGCACTTGTGCCCAGGCCTTAAGCCTAGCCCGCACTTGTGCCCAGGCCTTAAGCCTAGCCCGCACTTGTGCCCAGGCCTTAAGCCTAGCCCGCACTTGTGCCCAGGCCTTAAGCCTAGCCCGCACTTGTGCCCAGGCCTTAAGCCTAGCCCGCACTTGTGCCCAGGCCTTAAGCCTAGCCCGCACTTTTGAGCCCCTTGAATGCTTGTTTGTTTGTTTTTGTCTTCAGCTTCATGTTGGTTATGCACATAGGGCCAGCTTTACGCTCTTCGCTCTTGTCCCCTCTGAATGCGCATGCACGACTGTAATTGGGGAAGAAGGCATTACCCATTTACGGAGGACAGACAAGAAGCGCCTGGTCGCTTGGAGCATGGGGTTATGGAGAGGCTCCGCACTGTACAACAAAGGATCTAGTCCTAAATGTCCAAGTACAGAGTAGAGGGGTGAAAGCTAGCTCTTCACCCCTATGGGTGCCTAACCCTTTATGCAAAGAGTTAGCTGTAAGTCTTAAGCCTAGCCAGCACTTGTGCCCATGCCTTAAGCCTAGCCAGCACTTGTGCCCCCTGCCTTGATCCTAGCGAGCACTGCACTTGTGCCCATGCCTTAAGCCTAGCCCGCACTTGTGCCCAGGCCTTAAGCCTAGCCTGCCCTTTTGCTCAGGCCTTAAGCCTAGCCTGCACTTGTGCCCAGGCCTTAAGCCTAGCTGGCACTTGTGCCCATGCCTTAAGCCTAGCCAGCATTTGTGCCCCCTGCCTTGATCCTAGCCAGCACTGCACTTGTGCCCAGGCCTTAAGCCTAGCCCGCACTGCACTTGTGCCCAGGCCTTAAGCCTAGCCCGCACTGCACTTGTGCCCAGGCATTAAGCCTAGCCCGAACTTGTGCCCAGGCCTTAAGCCTAGCCTGCACTTGTGCCCACGCCTTAAGCCTAGCCCGCACTTGTGCCCAGGCCTTAAGTCTAGCCCGCACTTGTGCCAAGGCCTTAAGCCTAGCCCGCACTTGTGCCCCGGCCTTAAGCCTAGCCCGCACTTGTGCCCCGGGCTTAAGCCTAGCCCGCACTTGTGCCTCGGCCTTAAGCCTAGCCCGCACTTGTGCCTCGGCCTTAAGCCTAGCCCGCACTTGTGCTCCGGCCTTAAGCCTAGCCCACACTTGTGCCCCGGCCTTAAGCCTAGCCCGCACTTGTGCCCCTGCCTTAAGCCTAGCCCGCACTTGTGCCCCTGCCTTAAGTCTAGCCCGCACTTGTGCCCCGGCCTTAAGCCTAGCCCGCACTTGTGCCCCGGCCTTAAGCCTAGCCCGCACTTGTGCCCCGGCCTTAAGCCTAGCCCGCACTTGTGCCCCGGCCTTAAGCCTAGCCCGCACTTGTGCCCCGGCCTTAAGCCTAGCCCACACTTGTGCCCCGGCCTTAAGCCTAGCCCGCACTTGTGCCCCGGCCTTAAGCCTAGCCAGCACTTGTGCCCATGCCTTAAGCCTAGCCAGCATTTGTGCCCCCTGCCTTGATCCTAGCCAGCACTGCACTTGTGCCCAGGCCTTAAGCCTAGCCCGCACTTGTGCCCAGGCCTTAAGCCAAGCCCGCACTTGTGCCCAGGCCTTAAGCCTCGCCCGCACTTGTGCCCAGGCCTTAAGCCTAGCCCGCACTTATGCCCAGGCCTTAAGCCTAGCCCGCACTTGTGCCCAGGCCTTAAGCCTAGCCCGCACTTGTGTCCCGGCCTTAAGCCTAGCCCCCACTTGTGCCCAGGCCTTAAACCTAGCTCGCACTTGTGCCCAGGCCTTAAGCCTAGCCCGCACTTGTGCCCAGGCCTTAAGCCTAGCCCGCACTTGTGCCCAGGCCTTAAGCCTAGCCCGCACTTGTGCCCAGGCCTTAAGCCTAGCCCGCACTTGTGCCCAGGCCTTAAGCCTAGCCCGCACTTGTGCCCAGGCCTTAAGCCTAGCCCGCACTTTTGAGCCCCTTGAATGCTTGTTTGTTTGTTTTTGTCTTCAGCTTCATGTTGGTTATGCACATAGGGCCAGCTTTACGCTCTTCGCTCTTGTCCCGTCTGAAAGCGCATGCACGACTGTAATTGGGGAAGAAGGCATTACCCATTTACGGAGGACAGACAAGAAGTGCCTGGTCGCTTGGAGCATGGGGTTATGGAGAGGCTCCGCACTGTACAACAAAGGATCTAGTCCTAAATGTCCAAGTACAGAGTGGAGGGGTGAAAGCTAGCTCTTCACCCCTATGGGTGCTCAACCCTTTATGCAAAGAGTTAGCTGTAAGTCTTAAGCCTAGCCAGCACTTGTGCCCATGCCTTAAGCCTAGCCAGCACTTGTGCCCCCTGTCTTGATCCTAGCCAGCACTGCACTTGTGCCCATGCCTTAAGCCTAGCCCGCACTTGTGTCCAGGCCTTAAGCCTAGCCTGCCCTTTTGCTCAGGCCTTAAGCCTAGCCTGCACTTGTGCCCAGGCCTTAAGCCTAGCTGGCACTTGTGCCCATGCCTTAAGCCTAGCCAGCATTTGTGCCCCCTGCCTTGATCCTAGCCAGCACTGCACTTGTGCCCAGGCCTTAAGCCTAGCCCGCACTTTTGCCCCGGCCTTAAGCCTAGCCCGCACTTGTGCCCGGGCCTTAAACCTAGCCCGCACTTGTGCCCAGGCCTTAAGCCTAGCCCGCACTTGTGCCCAGGCCTTAAGCCTAGCCCGCACTTGTGCCCAGGCCTTATGCCTAGCCCGCACTTGTGCCCAGGCCTTAAGCCTAGCCTGCACTTGTGCCCAGGCCTTAAGCCTAGCCCGCACTTGTGCCCAGGCCTTAAGCCTAGCCCGCACTTGTGCCCAGGCCTTAAGCTCAGCCCGCACTTGTGCCCAGGCCTTAAGCCTAGCCCGCACTTGTGCCCAGGCCTTAAGCCTAGCCCGCACTTGTGCCCAGGCCTTAAGCCTAGCCCGCACTTGTGCCCAGGCCTTAAGCCTAGCCCGCACTTGTGCCCAGGCCTTAAGCCTAGCCCGCACTTGTGCCCAGGCCTTAAGCCTAGCCCGCACTTTTGAGCCCCTTGAATGCTTGTTTGTTTGTTTTTGTCTTCAGCTTCATGTTGGTTATGCACATAGGGCCAGCTTTACGCTCTTCGCTCTTGTCCCCTCTGAATGCGCATGCACGACTGTAATTGGGGAAGAAGGCATTACCCATTTACGGAGGACAGACAAGAAGCGCCTGGTCGCTTGGAGCATGGGGTTATGGAGAGGCTCCGCACTGTACAACAAAGGATCTAGTCCTAAATGTCCAAGTACAGAGTAGAGGGGTGAAAGCTAGCTCTTCACCCCTATGGGTGCCTAACCCTTTATGCAAAGAGTTAGCTGTAAGTCTTAAGCCTAGCCAGCACTTGTGCCCATGCCTTAAGCCTAGCCAGCACTTGTGCCCCCTGCCTTGATCCTAGCGAGCACTGCACTTGTGCCCATGCCTTAAGCCTAGCCCGCACTTGTGCCCAGGCCTTAAGCCTAGCCTGCCCTTTTGCTCAGGCCTTAAGCCTAGCCTGCACTTGTGCCCAGGCCTTAAGCCTAGCTGGCACTTGTGCCCATGCCTTAAGCCTAGCCAGCATTTGTGCCCCCTGCCTTGATCCTAGCCAGCACTGCACTTGTGCCCAGGCCTTAAGCCTAGCCCGCACTGCACTTGTGCCCAGGCCTTAAGCCTAGCCCGCACTGCACTTGTGCCCAGGCATTAAGCCTAGCCCGAACTTGTGCCCAGGCCTTAAGCCTAGCCTGCACTTGTGCCCATGCCTTAAGCCTAGCCCGCACTTGTGCCCAGGCCTTAAGTCTAGCCCGCACTTGTGCCAAGGCCTTAAGCCTAGCCCGCACTTGTGCCCCGGCCTTAAGCCTAGCCCGCACTTGTGCCCCGGGCTTAAGCCTAGCCCGCACTTGTGCCTCGGCCTTAAGCCTAGCCCGCACTTGTGCCTCGGCCTTAAGCCTAGCCCGCACTTGTGCTCCGGCCTTAAGCCTAGCCCACACTTGTGCCCCGGCCTTAAGCCTAGCCCGCACTTGTGCCCCTGCCTTAAGCCTAGCCCGCACTTGTGCCCCTGCCTTAAGTCTAGCCCGCACTTGTGCCCCGGCCTTAAGCCTAGCCCGCACTTGTGCCCCGGCCTTAAGCCTAGCCCGCACTTGTGCCCCGGCCTTAAGCCTAGCCCGCACTTGTGCCCCGGCCTTAAGCCTAGCCCGCACTTGTGCCCCGGCCTTAAGCCTAGCCCACACTTGTGCCCCGGCCTTAAGCCTAGCCCGCACTTGTGCCCCGGCCTTAAGCCTAGCCAGCACTTGTGCCCATGCCTTAAGCCTAGCCAGCATTTGTGCCCCCTGCCTTGATCCTAGCCAGCACTGCACTTGTGCCCAGGCCTTAAGCCAAGCCCGCACTTGTGCCCAGGCCTTAAGCCTCGCCCGCACTTGTGCCCAGGCCTTAAGCCTAGCCCGCACTTATGCCCAGGCCTTAAGCCTAGCCCGCACTTGTGCCCAGGCGTTAAGCCTAGCCCGCACTTGTGTCCCGGCCTTAAGCCTAGCCCCCACTTGTGCCCAGGCCTTAAGCCTAGCTCGCACTTGTGCCCAGGCCTTAAGCCTAGCCCGCACTTGTGCCCAGGCCTTAAGCCTAGCCCGCACTTGTGCCCAGGCCTTAAGCCTAGCCCGCACTTGTGCCCAGGCCTTAAGCCTAGCCCGCACTTGTGCCCAGGCCTTAAGCCTAGCCCGCACTTGTGCCCAGGCCTTAAGCCTAGCCCGCACTTGTGCCCAGGCCTTAAGCCTAGCCCGCACTTTTGAGCCCCTTGAATGCTTGTTTGTTTGTTTTTGTCTTCAGCTTCATGTTGGTTATGCACATAGGGCCAGCTTTACGCTCTTCGCTCTTGTCCCGTCTGAAAGCGCATGCACGACTGTAATTGGGGAAGAAGGCATTACCCATTTACGGAGGACAGACAAGAAGTGCCTGGTCGCTTGGAGCATGGGGTTATGGAGAGGCTCCGCACTGTACAACAAAGGATCTAGTCCTAAATGTCCAAGTACAGAGTGGAGGGGTGAAAGCTAGCTCTTCACCCCTATGGGTGCTCAACCCTTTATGCAAAGAGTTAGCTGTAAGTCTTAAGCCTAGCCAGCACTTGTGCCCATGCCTTAAGCCTAGCCAGCACTTGTGCCCCCTGTCTTGATCCTAGCCAGCACTGCACTTGTGCCCATGCCTTAAGCCTAGCCCGCACTTGTGTCCAGGCCTTAAGCCTAGCCTGCCCTTTTGCTCAGGCCTTAAGCCTAGCCTGCACTTGTGCCCAGGCCTTAAGCCTAGCTGGCACTTGTGCCCATGCCTTAAGCCTAGCCAGCATTTGTGCCCCCTGCCTTGATCCTAGCCAGCACTGCACTTGTGCCCAGGCCTTAAGCCTAGCCCGCACTTTTGCCCCGGCCTTAAGCCTAGCCCGCACTTGTGCCCGGGCCTTAAACCTAGCCTGCACTTGTGCCCCGGCCTTAAGCCTAGCCCGCACTTGTGCCCCGCCTTAAGCCTAGCCCGCACTTGTGCCCCGGCCTTAAGCCTAGCCCGCACTTGTGCCCCGGCCTTAAGCCTAGCCCGCACTTGTGCCCCGGCCTTAAGCCTAGCCCGCACTTGTGCCCCGGCCTTAAGCCTAGCCCGCACTTGTGCCCAGGCCTTAAGCCTAGCCCGCACTTGTGCCCCGGCCTTAACCCTAGCTCGAACTTGTGCCCCGGCCTTAAGCCTAGCTCGAACTTGTGCCCCTGCTTTATGCCTAGCCCGCACTTGTGCCCTGGCCTTAAGCCTAGCTCGCACTTGTACCCATGCCTTAAGCCTAGCCAGCATTTGTGCCCTCTGCCTTGATCCTAGCCAGCACTGCACTTGTGCCCAGGCCTTAAGCCTAGCCCGCACTTGTGCCCAGGCCTTAAGCCTAGCCTGCCATTTTGCTCAGGCCTTAAGCCTAGCCTGCACTTGTGCCCAGGCCTTAAGCCTAGCTGGCACTTGTGCCCATGCCTTAAGCCTAGCCAGCATTTGTGCCCCTTGCCTTGATCCTAGCCAGCACTGCACTTGTGCCCAGGCCTTAAGCCTAGCCCGCACTTTTGCCCCGGCCTTAAGCCTAGCCCGCACTTGTGCCCCGGCCTTAAGCCTAGCCCGCACTTGTGCCCCGGCCTTAAGCCTAGCCCGCACTTGTGCCCCGACCTTAAGCCTAGCCCGCACTTGTGCCCCGGCCTTAAGCCTAGCCCGCACTTGTGCCCCGGCCTTAAGCCTAGCCTGCACTTGTGCCCAGGCCTTAAGCCTAGCCCGCACTTGTGCCCCGACCTTAAGCCTAGCTCGAACTTGTGCCCCTGCTTTATGCCTAGCCCGCACTTGTGCCCCAGCCTTAAGCCTAGCTCGCACTTGTGCCCATGCCTTAAGCCTAGCCAGCATTTGTGCCCCCTGCCTTGATCCTAGCCAGCACTGCACTTGTGCCCAGGCCTTAAGCCTAGCCCGCACTTGTGCCCAGGCCTTAAGCCTAGCTGGCACTTGTGCCCATGCCTTAAGCCTAGCCAGCATTTGTGCCCCCTGCCTTGATCCTAGCCAGCACTGCACTTGTGCCCAGGCCTTAAGCCTAGCCCGCACTTTTGCCCCGGCCTTAAGCCTAGCCCGCACTTGTGCCCCGGCCTTAAGCCTAGCTCGAACTTGTGCCCCTGCTTTATGCCTAGCCCACACTTGTGCCCTGGCCTTAAGCCTAGCTCGCACTTGTACCCATGCCTTAAGCCTAGCCAGCATTTGTGCCCTCTGCCTTGATCCTAGCCAGCACTGCACTTGTGCCCAGGCCTTAAGCCTAGCCCGCACTTGTGCCCAGGCCTTAAGCCTAGCCTGCCATTTTGCTCAGGCCTTAAGCCTAGCCTGCACTTGTGCCCAGGCCTTAAGCCTAGCTGGCACTTGTGCCCATGCCTTAAGCCTAGCCAGCATTTGTGCCCCTTGCCTTGATCCTAGCCAGCACTGCACTTTTGCCCCGGCCTTAAGCCTAGCCCGCACTTGTGCCCCGGCCTTAAGCCTAGCCCGCACTTGTGCCCCGGCCTTAAGCCTAGCCCGCACTTGTGCCCCGACCTTAAGCCTAGCCCGCACTTGTGCCCCGGCCTTAAGCCTAGCCCGCACTTGTGCCCCGGCCTTAAGCCTAGCCCGCACTTGTGCCCCGGCCTTAAGCCTAGCCTGCACTTGTGCCCAGGCCTTAAGCCTAGCCCGCACTTGTGCCCCGGCCTTAAGCCTAGCTCGAACTTGTGCCCCTGCTTTATGCCTAGCCCGCACTTCTGCCCCAGCCTTAAGCCTAGCTCGCACTTGTGCCCATGCCTTAAGCCTAGCCAGCATTTGTGCCCCCTGCCTTGATCCTAGCCAGCACTGCACTTGTGCCCAGGCCTTAAGCCTAGCCCGCACGTGTGCCCAGGCCTTAAGCCTAGCTGGCACTTGTGCCCATGCCTTAAGCCTAGCCAGCATTTGTGCCCCCTGCCTTGATCCTGGCCAGCACTGCACTTGTGCCCAGGCCTTAAGCCTAGCCCGCACTTGTGCCCCGGCCTTAAGCCTAGCCCGCACTTGTGCCCCGGCCTTAAGCCTAGCCCGCACTTGTGCCCCGGCCTTAAGCCTAGCCCGCACTTGTGCCCCGGCCTTAAGCCTAGCCCGCACTTGTGCCCAGGCCTTAAGCCTAGCCCGCACTTGTGCCCCGGCCTTAAGCCTAGCCCGCACTTGTGCCCCGGCCTTAAGCCTAGCCCGCACTTGTGCCCCGGCCTTAAGCCTAGCTTGAACTTGTGCCCCGGCCTTAAGCCTAGCCCGCACTTGTGCCCCGGCCTTAAGCCTAGCTCGCACTTGTGCTCAGGCCTTAAGCCTAGCCCGCACTTGTGCCCAGGCCTTAGGCCTAGCCGGCACTTGTGCCCAGGCCTTAAGCCTAGCCCGCACTTTTGCCCCGGCCTTAAGCCTAGCCCGCACTTGTGCCCAGGCCTTAAGCCTAGCCCGCACTTGTGCCCCGGTCTTAAGCCTAGCCCGCACTTGTGCCCCGGCCTTAAGCCTAGCCCGCACTTGTGCCCCGGCCTTAAGCCTAGCCCGCACTTGTGCCCCGGCCTTAAGCCTAGCCCGCACTTGTGCCCAGGCCTTAAGCCTAGCCCGCACTTGTGGCCCGGCCTTAAGCCTAGCCCGCACTTGTGCCCAGGCCTTAAGCCTAGCCCGCACTTGTGCCCAGGCCTTAAGCCTAGCCCGCACTTGTGTCCCGGCCTTAAGCCTAGCCCCCACTTGTGCCCAGGCCTTAAGCCTAGCTCGCACTTGTGCCCAGGCCTTAAGCCTAGCCCGCACTTGTGCCCAGGCCTTAAGCCTAGCCCGCACTTGTGCCCAGGCCTTAAGCCTAGCCCGCACTTGTGCCCAGGCCTTAAGCCTAGCCCGCACTTTTGAGCCCCTTGAATGCTTGTTTGTTTGTTTTTGTCTTCAGCTTCATGTTGGTTATGCACATAGGGCCAGCTTTACGCTCTTCGCTCTTGTCCCGTCTGAAAGCGCATGCACGACTGTAATTGGGGAAGAAGGCATTACCCATTTACGGAGGACAGACAAGAAGTGCCTGGTCGCTTGGAGCATGGGGTTATGGAGAGGCTCCGCACCGTACAACAAAGGATCTAGTCCTAAATGTCCAAGTACAGAGTGGAGGGGTGAAAGCTAGCTCTTCACCCCTATGGGTGCTCAACCCTTTATGCAAAGAGTTAGCTGTAAGTCTTAAGCCTAGCCAGCACTTGTGCCCATGCCTTAAGCCTAGCCAGCACTTGTGCCCCCTATCTTGATCCTAGCCAGCACTGCACTTGTGCCCATGCCTTAAGCCTAGCCCGCACTTGTGTCCAGGCCTTAAGCCTAGCCTGCCCTTTTGCTCAGGCCTTAAGCCTAGCCTGCACTTGTGCCCAGGCCTTAAGCCTAGCTGGCACTTGTGCCCATGGCTTAAGCCTAGCCAGCATTTGTGCCCCCTGCCTTGATCCTAGCCAGCACTGCACTTGTGCCCAGGCCTTAAGCCTAGCCCGCACTTTTGCCCCGGCCTTAAGCCTAGCCCGCACTTGTGCCCGGGCCTTAAACCTAGCCTGCACTTGTGCCCCGGCCTTAAGCCTAGCCCGCACTTGTGCCCCGCCTTAAGCCTAGCCCGCACTTGTGCCCCGGCCTTAAGCCTAGCCCGCACTTGTGCCCCGGCCTTAAGCCTAGCCCGCACTTGTGCCCCGGCCTTAAGCCTAGCCCGCACTTGTGCCCCGGCCTTAAGCCTAGCCCGCACTTGTGCCCCGGCCTTAAGCCTAGCCCGCACTTGTGCCCAGGCCTTAAGCCTAGCCCGCACTTGTGCCCCGGCCTTAACCCTAGCTCGAACTTGTGCCCCGGCCTTAAGCCTAGCTCGAACTTGTGCCCCTGCTTTATGCCTAGCCCGCACTTGTGCCCTGGCCTTAAGCCTAGCTCGCACTTGTACCCATGCCTTAAGCCTAGCCAGCATTTGTGCCCTCTGCCTTGATCCTAGCCAGCACTGCACTTGTGCCCAGGCCTTAAGCCTAGCCCGCACTTGTGCCCAGGCCTTAAGCCTAGCCTGCCATTTTGCTCAGGCCTTAAGCCTAGCCTGCACTTGTGCCCAGGCCTTAAGCCTAGCTGGCACTTGTGCCCATGCCTTAAGCCTAGCCAGCATTTGTGCCCCTTGCCTTGATCCTAGCCAGCACTGCACTTGTGCCCAGGCCTTAAGCCTAGCCCGCACTTTTGCCCCGGCCTTAAGCCTAGCCCGCACTTTTGCCCCGGCCTTAAGCCTAGCCCGCACTTGTGCCCCGGCCTTAAGCCTAGCCCGCACTTGTGCCCAGGCCTTAAGCCTAGCCCGCACTTGTGCCCAGGCCTTAAGCCTAGCCCGCACTTTTGAGCCCCTTGAATGCTTGTTTGTTTGTTTTTGTCTTCAGCTTCATGTTGGTTATGCACATAGGGCCAGCTTTACGCTCTTCGCTCTTGTCCCGTCTGAAAGCGCATGCACGACTGTAATTGGGGAAGAAGGCATTACCCATTTACGGAGGACAGACAAGAAGTGCCTGGTCGCTTGGAGCATGGGGTTATGGAGAGGCTCCGCACCGTACAACAAAGGATCTAGTCCTAAATGTCCAAGTACAGAGTGGAGGGGTGAAAGCTAGCTCTTCACCCCTATGGGTGCTCAACCCTTTATGCAAAGAGTTAGCTGTAAGTCTTAAGCCTAGCCAGCACTTGTGCCCATGCCTTAAGCCTAGCCAGCACTTGTGCCCCCTATCTTGATCCTAGCCAGCACTGCACTTGTGCCCATGCCTTAAGCCTAGCCCGCACTTGTGTCCAGGCCTTAAGCCTAGCCTGCCCTTTTGCTCAGGCCTTAAGCCTAGCCTGCACTTGTGCCCAGGCCTTAAGCCTAGCTGGCACTTGTGCCCATGCCTTAAGCCTAGCCAGCATTTGTGCCCCCTGCCTTGATCCTAGCCAGCACTGCACTTGTGCCCAGGCCTTAAGCCTAGCCCGCACTTTTGCCCCGGCCTTAAGCCTAGCCCGCACTTGTGCCCGGGCCTTAAACCTAGCCTGCACTTGTGCCCCGGCCTTAAGCCTAGCCCGCACTTGTGCCCCGCCTTAAGCCTAGCCCGCACTTGTGCCCCGGCCTTAAGCCTAGCCCGCACTTGTGCCCCGGCCTTAAGCCTAGCCCGCACTTGTGCCCCGGCCTTAAGCCTAGCCCGCACTTGTGCCCCGGCCTTAAGCCTAGCCCGCACTTGTGCCCCGGCCTTAAGCCTAGCCCACACTTGTGCCCAGGCCTTAAGCCTAGCCCGCACTTGTGCCCCGGCCTTAACCCTAGCTCGAACTTGTGCCCCGGCCTTAAGCCTAGCTCGAACTTGTGCCCCTGCTTTATGCCTAGCCCGCACTTGTGCCCTGGCCTTAAGCCTAGCTCGCACTTGTACCCATGCCTTAAGCCTAGCCAGCATTTGTGCCCTCTGCCTTGATCCTAGCCAGCACTGCACTTGTGCCCAGGCCTTAAGCCTAGCCCGCACTTGTGCCCAGGCCTTAAGCCTAGCCTGCCATTTTGCTCAGGCCTTAAGCCTAGCCTGCACTTGTGCCCAGGCCTTAAGCCTAGCTGGCACTTGTGCCCATGCCTTAAGCCTAGCCAGCATTTGTGCCCCTTGCCTTGATCCTAGCCAGCACTGCACTTGTGCCCAGGCCTTAAGCCTAGCCCGCACTTTTGCCCCGGCCTTAAGCCTAGCCCGCACTTGTGCCCCGGCCTTAAGCCTAGCCCGCACTTGTGCCCCGGCCTTAAGCCTAGCCCGCACTTGTGCCCCGACCTTAAGCCTAGCCCGCACTTGTGCCCCGGCCTTAAGCCTAGCCCGCACTTGTGCCCCGGCCTTAAGCCTAGCCTGCACTTGTGCCCAGGCCTTAAGCCTAGCCCGCACTTGTGCCCCGGCCTTAAGCCTAGCTCGAACTTGTGCCCCTGCTTTATGCCTAGCACGCACTTGTGCCCCAGCCTTAAGCCTAGCTCGCACTTGTGCCCATGCCTTAAGCCTAGCCAGCATTTGTGCCCCCTGCCTTGATCCTAGCCAGCACTGCACTTGTGCCCAGGCCTTAAGCCTAGCCCGCACTTGTGCCCAGGCCTTAAGCCTAGCTGGCACTTGTGCCCATGCCTTAAGCCTAGCCAGCATTTGTGCCCCCTGCCTTGATCCTAGCCAGCACTGCACTTGTGCCCAGGCCTTAAGCCTAGCCCGCACTTTTGCCCCGGCCTTAAGCCTAGCCCGCACTTGTGCCCCGGCCTTAAGCCTAGCTCGAACTTGTGCCCCTGCTTTATGCCTAGCCCGCACTTGTGCCCTGGCCTTAAGCCTAGCTCGCACTTGTACCCATGCCTTAAGCCTAGCCAGCATTTGTGCCCTCTGCCTTGATCCTAGCCAGCACTGCACTTGTGCCCAGGCCTTAAGCCTAGCCCGCACTTGTGCCCAGGCCTTAAGCCTAGCCTGCCATTTTGCTCAGGCCTTAAGCCTAGCCTGCACTTGTGCCCAGGCCTTAAGCCTAGCTGGCACTTGTGCCCATGCCTTAAGCCTAGCCAGCATTTGTGCCCCTTGCCTTGATCCTAGCCAGCACTGCACTTTTGCCCCGGCCTTAAGCCTAGCCCGCACTTGTGCCCCGGCCTTAAGCCTAGCCCGCACTTGTGCCCCGGCCTTAAGCCTAGCCCGCACTTGTGCCCCGGCCTTAAGCCTAGCCCGCACTTGTGCCCCGGCCTTAAGCCTAGCCCGCACTTGTGCCCCGGCCTTAAGCCTAGCCCGCACTTGTGCCCCGGCCTTAAGCCTAGCCTGCACTTGTGCCCAGGCCTTAAGCCTAGCCCGCACTTGTGCCCCGGCCTTAAGCCTAGCTCGAACTTGTGCCCCTGCTTTATGCCTAGCCCGCACTTGTGCCCCAGCCTTAAGCCTAGCTCGCACTTGTGCCCATGCCTTAAGCCTAGCCAGCATTTGTGCCCCCTGCCTTGATCCTAGCCAGCACTGCACTTGTGCCCAGGCCTTAAGCCTAGCCCGCACTTGTGCCCAGGCCTTAAGCCTAGCTGGCACTTGTGCCCATGCCTTAAGCCTAGCCAGCATTTGTGCCCCCTGCCTTGATCCTGGCCAGCACTGCACTTGTGCCCAGGCCTTAAGCCTAGCCCGCACTTGTGCCCCGGCCTTAAGCCTAGCCCGCACTTGTGCCCCGGCCTTAAGCCTAGCTTGAACTTGTGCCCCGGCCTTAAGCCTAGCCCGCACTTGTGCCCCGGCCTTAAGCCTAGCTCGCACTTGTGCCCAGGCCTTAAGCCTAGCCCGCACTTGTGCCCAGGCCTTAGGCCTAGCCGGCACTTGTGCCCAGGCCTTAAGCCTAGCCCGCACTTTTGCCCCGGCCTTAAGCCTAGCCCGCACTTGTGCCCAGGCCTTAAGCCTAGCCCGCACTTGTGCCCTGGTCTTAAGCCTAGCCCGCACTTGTGCCCCGGCCTTAAGCCTAGCCCGCACTTGTGCCCCGGCCTTAAGCCTAGCCCGCACTTGTGCCCCGGCCTTAAGCCTAGCCCGCACTTGTGCCCCGGCCTTAAGCCTAGCCCGCACTTGTGCCCAGGCCTTAAGCCTAGCCCGCACTTGTGGCCCGGCCTTAAGCCTAGCCCGCACTTGTGCCCAGGCCTTAAGTCTAGCCCGCACTTGTGCCCAGGCCTTAAGCCTAGCCCGCACTTGTGTCCCGGCCTTAAGCCTAGCCCCCACTTGTGCCCAGGCCTTAAGCCTAGCTCGCACTTGTGCCCAGGCCTTAAGCCTAGCCCGCACTTGTGCCCAGGCCTTAAGCCTAGCCCGCACTTGTGCCCAGGCCTTAAGCCTAGCCTGCCATTTTGCTCAGGCCTTAAGCCTAGCCTGCACTTGTGCCCAGGCCTTAAGCCTAGCTGGCACTTGTGCCCATGCCTTAAGCCTAGCCAGCATTTGTGCCCCTTGCCTTGATCCTAGCCAGCACTGCACTTGTGCCCAGGCCTTAAGCCTAGCCCGCACTTTTGCCCCGGACTTAAGCCTAGCCCGCACTTGTGCCCCGGCCTTAAGCCTAGCCCGCACTTGTGCCCCGGCCTTAAGCCTAGCCCGCACTTGTGCCCCGGCCTTAAGCCTAGCCCGCACTTGTGCCCCGACCTTAAGCCTAGCCCGCACTTGTGCCCCGGCCTTAAGCCTAGCCCGCACTTGTGCCCCGGCCTTAAGCCTAGCCTGCACTTGTGCCCAGGCCTTAAGCCTAGCCCGCACTTGTGCCCCGGCCTTAAGCCTAGCTCGAACTTGTGCCCCTGCTTTATGCCTAGCCCGCACTTGTGCCCCAGCCTTAAGCCTAGCTCGCACTTGTGCCCATGCCTTAAGCCTAGCCAGCATTTGTGCCCCCTGCCTTGATCCTAGCCAGCACTGCACTTGTGCCCAGGCCTTAAGCCTAGCCCGCACTTGTGCCCAGGCCTTAAGCCTAGCTGGCACTTGTGCCCATGCCTTAAGCCTAGCCAGCATTTGTGCCCCCTGCCTTGATCCTAGCCAGCACTGCACTTGTGCCCAGGCCTTAAGCCTAGCCCGCACTTTTGCCCCGGCCTTAAGCCTAGCCCGCACTTGTGCCCCGGCCTTAAGCCTAGCTCGAACTTGTGCCCCTGCTTTATGCCTAGCCCGCACTTGTGCCCTGGCCTTAAGCCTAGCTCGCACTTGTACCTATGCCTTAAGCCTAGCCAGCATTTGTGCCCTCTGCCTTGATCCTAGCCAGCACTGCACTTGTGCCCAGGCCTTAAGCCTAGCCCGCACTTGTGCCCAGGCCTTAAGCCTAGCCTGCCATTTTGCTCAGGCCTTAAGCCTAGCCTGCACTTGTGCCCAGGCCTTAAGCCTAGCTGGCACTTGTGCCCATGCCTTAAGCCTAGCCAGCATTTGTGCCCCTTGCCTTGATCCTAGCCAGCACTGCACTTTTGCCCCGGCCTTAAGCCTAGCCCGCACTTGTGCCCCGGCCTTAAGCCTAGCCCGCACTTGTGCCCCGGCCTTAAGCCTAGCCCGCACTTGTGCCCCGACCTTAAGCCTAGCCCGCACTTGTGCCCCGGCCTTAAGCCTAGCCCGCACTTGTGCCCCGGCCTTAAGCCTAGCCCGCACTTGTGCCCCGGCCTTAAGCCTAGCCTGCACTTGTGCCCAGGCCTTAAGCCTAGCCCGCTCTTGTGCCCCGGCCTTAAGCCTAGCTCGAACTTGTGCCCCTGCTTTATGCCTAGCCCGCACTTGTGCCCCAGCCTTAAGCCTAGCTCGCACTTGTGCCCATGCCTTAAGCCTAGCCAGCATTTGTGCCCCCGGCCTTGATCCTAGCCAGCACTGCACTTGTGCCCAGGCCTTAAGCCTAGCCCGCACTTGTGCCCAGGCCTTAAGCCTAGCTGGCACTTGTGCCCATGCCTTAAGCCTAGCCAGCATTTGTGCCCCCTGCCTTGATCCTGGCCAGCACTGCACTTGTGCCCAGGCCTTAAGCCTAGCCCGCACTTGTGCCCCGGCCTTAAGCCTAGCCCGCACTTGTGCCCCGGCCTTAAGCCTAGCTTGAACTTGTGCCCCGGCCTTAAGCCTAGCCCGCACTTGTGCCCCGGCCTTAAGCCTAGCCCGCACTTGTGCCCAGGCCTTAGGCCTAGCCGGCACTTGTGCCCAGGCCTTAAGCCTAGCCCGCACTTTTGCCCCGGCCTTAAGCCTAGCCCGCACTTGTGCCCAGGCCTTAAGCCTAGCCCGCACTTGTGCCCCGGTCTTAAGCCTAGCCCGCACTTGTGCCCCGGCCTTAAGCCTAGCCCGCACTTGTGCCCCGGCCTTAACCTAGCCCGCACTTGTGCCCCGGCCTTAAGCCTAGCCCGCACTTGTGCCCCGGCCTTAAGCCTAGCCCGCACTTGTGCCCAGGCCTTAAGCCTAGCCCGCACTTGTGGCCCGGCCTTAAGCCTAGCCCGCACTTGTGCCCAGACCTTAAGTCTAGCCCGCACTTGTGCCCAGGCCTTAAGCCTAGCCCGCACTTGTGTCCCGGCCTTAAGCCTAGCCCCCACTTGTGCCCAGGCCTTAAGCCTAGCTCGCACTTGTGCCCAGGCCTTAAGCCTAGCCCGCACTTGTGCCCAGGCCTTAAGCCTAGCCCGCACTTGTGCCCAGGCCTTAAGCCTAGCCCGCACTTGTGCCCAGGCCTTAAGCCTAGCCCGCACTTTTGAGCCCCTTGAATGCTTGTTTGTTTGTTTTTGTCTTCAGCTTCATGTTGGTTATGCACATAGGGCCAGCTTTACGCTCTTCGCTCTTGTCCCGTCTGAAAGCGCATGCACGACTGTAATTGGGGAAGAAGGCATTACCCATTTACGGAGGACAGACAAGAAGTGCCTGGTCGCTTGGAGCATGGGGTTATGGAGAGGCTCCGCACCGTACAACAAAGGATCTAGTCCTAAATGTCCAAGTACAGAGTGGAGGGGTGAAAGCTAGCTCTTCACCCCTATGGGTGCTCAACCCTTTATGCAAAGAGTTAGCTGTAAGTCTTAAGCCTAGCCAGCACTTGTGCCCATGCCTTAAGCCTAGCCCGCAGTTGTGCCCAGGCCTTAAGCCTAGCCCGCACTTGTGCCCAGGCCTTAAGCCTAGCCCGCACTTGTGCCCAGGCCTTAATCCTAGCCCGCACTTGTACCCCGGCCTTAAGCCTAGCCCGCACTTATACCCCGGCCTTAAGCCTAGCCCGCACTTGTGCCCAGGCCTTAAGCCTAGCCCGCACTTGTGCCCAGGCCTTAAAGAAGTTATCCACTACTATAAAGTTTTTTGTTTTTTTTTCATAAATCTTGCTATTATGTGCCACTGAAAACATCTACTGTGTTTATTTTAGCAATATTAGCTGTTATCATGCTGTAGCAGCACATCTTCAGTGCTGGATTCAGCTTTCATGAGGTTAATCGACAACTTCCTTATTGTGCCCTAATACTACAAGTTCCATGATGCTTTGCACTGCCACTAAGCCCGAATCTACACACCCACTCCAAAAACACACCCAAACCCCTCCCTCCCCTCCCTCCTCTCTCATCAAAAAGATTTGTGGTGTCATTTCTGTCCAACTCGTCTTTTACATTTGTCCAACCCACACTCCATTACACACAGATAGATAGATAGATAGATAGATAGATAGAATTAGATAGATAGATAGATAATAGAGAGAGAGATAGATATGGGATAGATAGATAGATAATAGATAGATAGATAGATATGGGATAGATAGATAATAGACAGATAATAGATAGATATTAGATAGATAGATATTAGATAGATAGATAATAGACAGACCGATAATAGATAGATAGATATGGGATAGAGAGATAGATAGATAATAGATAGATAGATAGATATGGGATAGATAGATAATAGACAGACAGATAATAGATAGATAGATATTAGATAGATAGATATTAGATAGATAGATAGATAATAGACAGACAGATAATAGATAGATATGGGATAGAGAGATAGATAGATAGATAGATAGACACAGACAGACAGATAGAATTAGATAGATATGGGATAAATACATACAGATAGATCTATTTACATAGATATGTCCATATCCATGTTTCTAAACCCCTTCACCCCTGGAGCTTTTTTCGTTTATTGCTCCCCTTCTTTCCAGAGCCATAATGTTTCCGTCAATATGGTCATGTGAGGGCTTATCTTTTGCGGGACAAGTTCTACTTTTGAACGACACAATTGGTTTCACCATGTCGTGTAACAGAAAATGTGAAAAAAATTCAAAGTGCGATGAAATTGCAAAAAAAGTGCAATCCCACACTTGTTTGCTTGTCTTTTTGCTAGGTTCACTAAATGCTAAGGCTGTGTGCACACGTTGCGGATTTCATTGCAGATCCGCAGCATTTTTTGCCGCACGGAATTGCATCAAATCCTCAGTGTAGTGCACAACCAATGTAAGTCTATGGGAGCCGCAGACTTGTTGTGCACATGCTGCGGAAAAGACCGCACCGAACCGCAGGTTTTTTTTTTCTCCGCAGCATGTCACTTCTTTTGTGCCGAACTGCAGCGTTTCTGCACCCTTAGGCCGGGATCACACACAGCGAGATATGGCCGTGTCTCGCAGGTTAAAACCAAGCTCTGGCACCGGCACTCTGGAGCGGAGCGTGCGGCCGCATAGCAATACATGGAGCCGCACGCTCTGCTCCTGAGTGCTGGTGCCAGAGCTTGGTTTTAACCTGCGAGACTCGGCCGTATCTCGCTGTAGTGTGACTCCGGCCTCAGACTTTCATTGAGATGTAAAAAATATCTGCAGTTTTGCTGCGGATGTGGGTCCAAGAAACGCTGCAGTTCAGGAGGAGGGAAGTGTGTGGGTGGTGACCAGGGCCGGACTGGCCATCGGACACTTCTGGCAAATGCCAGAAGGGCCGGTGCCAGTAGTGGGCCGCTGCACTCTTTCCCCCTCCTTCCGCCAGTGCCGCCGCATTCAACTATACCGGCGTCTATGACGCCGGTATAGTTCAATGCAATGATGGAGGAGAGAGCGTCTGCTGACGCTCCCTCTCCCATCATTCCCCGCTCTGCCTCTGACACTGCGGGTGCGCGATGACATCATATCATCACACACCTGCTGTGTCCCGGCCAGACTGCAGCCGCCGAGACAGGAGCAGCGCGGGCAAGAGGAAAGGTGAGGAGAGTGTGGAGCCATTATCAGGGGGATGAGATGTGGGTTGCGCTGTATATACCACTGTGTGGGCTGTGCTGTGTATGTACCACTGTGTGGGCTGTGCTGTGTATATACCAGTGTGTGGGCTGTGCTGTGTATATACCACTGTGTGGGCTGTGCTGTGTATATACCACTGTGTGGGCTGTGTATATACCACTGTGTGGGCTGTGCTGTGTATGTACCACTGTGTGGGCTGTGCTGTGTATATACCACTGTGTGGGCTGTGCTGTGTATATACCACTGTGTGGGCTGTGTATATACCACTGTGTGGGCTGTGCTGTGTATATACCACTGTGTGGGCTGTGCTGTGTATATACCACTGTGTGGGCTGTGCTGTGTATATATCACTGTGTGGGCTGTGCTGTGTATATACCACTGTGTGGGCTGTGCTGTGTATATACCACTGTGTGGGCTGTGCTGTGTATATACCACTGTGTGGGCTGTGCTGTGTATATACCACTGTGTGGGCTGTGCTGTGTATATATCACTGTGTGAGTTGTGCTGTATATACCACTGTGTGGGCTGTGCTGTGTATATACCACTGTGTGGGCTGTGCTGTGTATATACCACTGTGTGGGCTGTGCTGTGTATATACCACTGTGTGGGCTTTGCTTTGTATATACCACTGTGTGGGCTGTGCTGTGTATATACCACTGTGTGGGCTGTGCTGTGTATATACCACTGTGTGGGCTGTGCTGTGTATACTACTACGCGGGCTGTGCTGTATATACTACTACGCGGGCTGTGCTGTATATACTACTATGCGGGCTGTGCTGTATATACTACTACGCGGGCTGTGCTGTATATACTACTACGTGGGCTGTGCTGTATATACTACTACGCGGGCTGTGCTGTATATACTACGACCCGGACTGTGCTGTATACTACTACACGGGCTGTGCTGTATACTACTATGCGGGCTGTGCTGTATATACTACGACCCGCACTGTGCTGTATACTACTACATGGGCTGTGCTGTATACTACTATGCGGGCTGTGCTATATACTATGCAAGTTGTGCTATATTATATGCGGGCTTTGATATATACTATGGGAGGTATATTATATTCTATGGGGGAGGCTGTGTTATATACTACTAGCTATTGAACCCGTTCTACGCCCAGGTGGCGAGCATTTATATTGGTATATGGTCTCCATCCTGTCATGTGCTGCTCCCATCCTGCAGCCCCATTCTGACATGCGCTGCTCCCATCCTGCGCCCCCGTTCTGTCATGTGCTGCTCCCATCCTGCGCCCCCGTTCTGTCATGTGCTCCCATGCATATTGCCGATACACTGCTCCATTATGGTTCATGGCCCCCATAACATGCTCCATAGTATATGCCCCGTATGCTGCTGCGATATATATTAAAAAAAATAAATAAATAACATACTCACCTATCGTCGCTGGGCGCCGAGTGCTGGGGGGCCTTAGCAGGCGGGGACACCGGCGCGCTGTGGGGGTCAGGTGTCGGTATTGCTGCTAGCTCAGGCCCCCGACACTTGCTATATTCACCTGTCCCCTGTTCCAGCGCTGCACGCCACTTCTTCCAGGTCCTCTGGCTGTGACTGTTCAGTCAGAGGGCGGCACGCATTAAGTGCGTCATCGCGCCCTCTGAACTGTGAAAATCACAGGCAGAGGACCCGGGAGACGGAGCCGCACGCAGCGCTGGAACGGGGGACAGGTGAATATAGCTCATACTCACCCTCCTGGCGCGTCCCTGCCTCTCCGTTGGAGATCGCGGTGTGCGTTCAGTGTTTACGCATACCTCGATCTCCTGGGAGCGTCACTCTGTGGGGTCCAGACTGCGCCGGCGCTTGCGCAGTCTATAAAGGCTTCGGACAGAGTGACGCTCCCAGTGTTATATTATAGATGTGGCTGTGTTATATACTACTGCGGGGGTATATTCTATTCTATGGGGGAGGCTGTCTTATATACTATGGGGGGTATATTATATTCTATGGGGGAGGCTGTCTTATATACTATATGCGAGCACATTTGCAGGATCCGTTTTTTTTCACCGGATCTTTTTTTTTCTGCTGTATCCGTTTGTTTCTCAGAGTTGTATTACCGCCGGAGTGCGCCTGATGGCCACACGTTTCATCCGTTTTTTGCTAGATCTGTCGCTGTGCATTTTTTCGACGTACCGAAAAACCGTTTCTCTGTATGTGTTTTCCGTCCGGCGGAAACAGCTTTTTTGACGTATCCTGCAAAAAACGGATGAAACGTGTGGCCATCAGGTGTAACCCGGCGCTAATACAACTCTATGAGAAAAAACAGATCTGGCGTAAAAAAAAGGATTCGGCAAAAATAAACGGATCCGATGGAAAAACCAGATCTGGTGGAAAAAAAAAACATCCGGCGGAAAAAAACGGATCCGGCGGAAAAAAAACGTCCCGGTGGAAAAAAACGGATCCTGCAAATGTGCTCGCAGGAAGCGTTTCACCCATAGACTTGTATTAGCGACAGATGGCCACAAGTCGCATCCGTCGTGCTACGGATCAGTCGTGTTTTGGAATACCGTCGGCACGAAAAAACGTTCAAGTGAACGTTTTTTTGGTCGTTGCGCCCGCTATTTTCTACCGCGCATGCGCAGCAGAAACTCCGCCCCCTCCTCCCCACACTTCAGAATGGGCAGCGGATGCGTTGAAAAACTGCATCCGCTGCCCACTTCGTACACAAATTTCACAACGTGCGTCGGTACGTCGGCCCGACGCATAGCGACGGACCTGTACCGACGCAAAACTGAAAGAGGCCTTAATGAGCGGTGAATTTTTTAAAAATAAAGAAAAAAACGGCGTGGGCTCCCGCACAATTCTCTGCGCCAGAGGGGGAAAGCCGACGGCCGGGGGCCAATATTTGTAGCCTGCTATGAATATCAGCCCGCAGCTGTCTGCGTAGCCTTTACTGGCTATTAAAATAGGGGGACCCCCCAAAAAAATGACGTGGGGTCCCCCTATATTTTATAGCCCGAAAGGCTACGCAGACAGCTGCGGGCTTATATTCATAGCCTAGAGAGGGGCCATGGATATTGGCCCCCCCAGGCTACAAATACCAGTCCGCAGCCATCCCAGAAATGGCGCATCTGTAATATGCGCCAATTCCGGCACTTAGCCCCTCTCTTCCCACTCCCGAGTAGCGGTGGGATATGGGGTAATAAGGGGTTAATGTCACCTTGCTATTGTAAGGTGACATTAAGCCGGGTTAATAACGGAGTGGTGTCAATAAGACGCCTATCCATTACTAATCCAATAGTAAGAAAGGGTTAATAAAACACACACACATTTGGAAAAAAGTATTTTAATATTCTTCATTTAACCATACTTACCATACTTCAGCGCCTGCAAAAAAAAGTAAAATAATAAACCTTATACTACCTTTCCGCCATAGTCCAATTAATAACGAGTGTCCCACGATGATCTCCCCTATAGAACAGTGACATCGGGTGATGTCACTGCTCTATAGGACCCTCAGTGACATCACTGACAGGAGACAATGGCTCCTGCAGTGCATCACTGAGGTTACTCTAGTTCACTGGTCTCACTTTATGGCAATTGCTGCGTGGGAAAATGTCTCACCCAGCAATGCCAATAGTGAGACTAGGGACTATTTTCTCACAGGGGCGTAGGAATACCTTGTGAGGAATACATGATGGAAGGATACCTTCCATCATTGTGTTCCTGGAGCCCCTGGAGAGTGGTCGCATCAACTGATGCTCCTGCTTTCCACGGGTGATCGTCGTGGGACACTCATTTTAATTGGATTTCTGCGGACAGGGAGTATATTGTTTGTTTATTATTTTAATATTTTTTACAGGTGACAATGGCTTCGGGGAACAAAGTGACAAGTGATGGTGAGTATGTACTCTATGTTATATGTACTGTATGTCTGTAGTATGTATGTACTGTATGTCGCATGTCGTCGCATGGTGCATGTCACATGTCGCATGTCGGCGCATGGTGCATGTCGCATGGTGCATGTCGCATGGTGCATGTTGTCGCATGTGCATGTCGGCGCATGGTGCATGTCGGCGCATGGTGCATGTAGCATGTCGTCGCATGGTGCATTTCGCATGGTGAATGTCGCATGTAGTCGCATGGTGCATGTCGCATGGTGCATGTCGTCGCATGGTGCTTGTTGTCGCATGGTGCATGTAGCATGTCGTCGCATGGTGCATGCCGTCACATGGTGCATGCAGCATGTCGGCGCATGTCGGCGCATGGTGCATGTCGGCGCATGGTGCATGTAGCATGTCGTCGCATGGTGCATTTCGCATGGTGAATGTCGCATGTAGTCGCATGGTGCATGTCGCATGCCGTCGCATGGTGCATGCCGTCGCATGGTGCATGCCGTCGCATGGTGCATGTCACATGTCGCATGCCGTCGCATGGTGCATGTCGGCGCATGTAGCATGTTGTCGCATGGTGCATGTTGCATGTTGTCGCATGGTGCATGTTGGCGCATGGTGCATGTCGGAGCATGTTGCATGTCGCATGGTGTCGCATGGTGCATGTTGGCGCATGGTGCATGTAGCATGCCATCACATGGTGCATGCAGCATGTCGGTGCATGTTGTCGCATGGTGCATGTCGGCGCATGGTGCATGTCGGCGCATGGTGCATGTCACATGTCGCATGTCGTCGCATGGTGCATGTTGTCGCATGGTGCATGTTGTCGCATGGTGCATGTTGTCGCATGTGCATGTCGGCGCATGGTGCATGTAGCATGTTGTCGCATGGTGCATGCAGCATGTCGGCGCATGTAGCATGTTGTCGCATGGTGCATGTTGTCGCATGGTGCATGTCGGCGCATGGTGCATGTAGCATGTCGTCGCATGGTGCATTTTGCATGGTGAATGTCGCATGTAGTCGCATGGTGCATGTCGCATGCCATCGCATGGTGCATGTCGTCGCATGGTGCATGTCGTCGCATGGTGCTTGTTGTCGCATGGTGCATGTAGCATGTCGTCGCATGGTGCATGCAGTCACATGGTGCATGCAGCATGTCGCATGTCGGCGCATGTCGTCGCATGGTGCATGTCGGCGCATGGTGCATGTAGCATGTCGTCGCATGGTGCATTTCGCATGGTGAATGTCGCATGTAGTCGCATGGTGCATGTCGCATGCCGTCGCATGGTGCATGCCGTCGCATGTCACATGTCGCATGCCGTCGCATGGTGCATGTCGGCGCATGTAGCATGTTGTCGCATTGTGCATGTTGCATGTTGTTGCATGTTGTCGCATGGTGCATGTCGGCGCATGGTGCATGTCGTCGCATGGTGCATGTTGCATGGTGTCGCATGGTGCATGTTGTCGCATGGTGCATGTAGCATGTTGTCGCATGGTGCATGTCGCATGCCGTCACATGGTGCATGCAGCATGTCACATGTCGGTGCATGTTGTCGCACGGTGCATGTCGGCGCATGGTGCATGTCGGCGCATGGTGCATGTCGCATGCCGTCGCATGGTGCATGTCGGCGCATGGTGCATGTCGTCGCATGGTGCATGTCGCATGTCGTCGCATGGTGCATGTCGCATGCCGTCACATGCTGCATGCAGCATGTCGTCGCATGGTGAATGTCGCATGTTGCATGTCGCCGCATGGTGCATGTTGCATGATGTCACATGGTGTGTGTTGTATGTATGTACTGTGTATGTGTTTTTTTTTTTACATTCAACACATTAGCCGGATGATGGGACTACTACTGTCCCATCATTGGCTAATGTGTCACTCACTGTCAGTGTATCAGGCAGAGCCCGATGGGACTTGTAGTCCCATCGGACGATGCCTGCACGCGCGCACGCGCGCACGCACACACACACACACACACACCTCGGCTGACCCGCCGGCCGCCAGCCACCGGCCGCCAGACACCGGCACCGGCCGCCAGCCACCGGCGACCGCTCACCGCAGCACAAACACCGGACCGGCGCCGGCCGCCAGACACCGGCGCCGGCCGCCAGACACCGGCGCCGGCCGCCAGACACACACCGGCGACCGCTCACTGCAGCACAAACACCGGCGCCAGAGCCCCGGCGACCGCAGCACAGCCCCGTCCTCAGATCCCAGCAGTGAGCACACAAAGCCCCGCCCGCCCTCAGCACAGCCCTGCAGGCAGCCCCCAGCCCCGCCCACAGCCCAGTCACTCTTGCTGAGTGACTGCCTACTGTGGGGGCTGGTCACGCCTGCTGCTGACGTCACGTCAATTTTCAGAGCCTGGAAATTGACGTGACATCGGCGGAAATGAGCGGCGGCTGCAGTCTGGGGGTCCCGTGACCCACACTCAGCAGCCTGAATAGCGCCGCTCACAGGCGAAAACGGCAACGCAAGGTATTTGAACAAATCATTAGGCGCCCCAGTGGGATACATTGGGGGGTTAATTGAAAGTAGTGGACAATTCCTTTAAGCCTAGCCCACACTTGTGCCCCGGCCTTAGGCCTAGCCCGCACTTGTGCCCCGGCCTTAGGCCTAGCCCGCACTTGTGCCCCGGCCTTAAGCCTAGCCCGCACTTGTGCCCCGGCCTTAAGCCTAGCCCGCACTTGTGCCCCGGTCTTAAGCCTAGCCCGCACTTGTGCCCCGGTCTTAAGCCTAGCCCGCACTTGTGCCCAGGCCTTAAGCCTAGACCGCACTTGTGCCCCGGCCTTAAGCCTAGCCCGCACTTGTGCCCCGGCCTTAAGCCTAGCCCGCACTTGTGCCCCCTGCCTTGATCCTAGCCAGCACTGCACTTGTGCCCATGCCTTAAGCCTAGCCTGCACTTGTGCCCAGGCCTTAAACCTAGCCTGCACTTTTGCTCAGGCCTTAAGCCTAGCCTGCACTTGTGCCCAGGCCTTAAGCCTAGCCAGCATTTGTGCCCCCTGCCTTGATCCTAGCCAGCACTGCACTTGTGCCCAGGCCTTAAGCCTAGCCCGCACTGCACTTGTGCCCAGGCCTTAAGCCTAGCCCGCACTTGTGCCCCGGCCTTAAGCCTAGCCCGCACTTGTGCCCCGGCCTTAAGCCTAGCCCGCACTTGTGCCTAGGCCTTAAGCCTAGCCCGCACTTTTGCCCCGGCCTTAAGCCTAGCCCGCACTTGTGCCCGGGCCTTAAACCTAGCCCGCACTTGTGCCCAGGCCTTAAGCCTAGCCCGCACTTGTGCCCAGGCCTTAAGCCTAGCCCGCACTTGTGCCCAGGCCTTATGCCTAGCCCGCACTTGTGCCCAGGCCTTAAGCCTAGCCCGCACTTGTGCCCAGGCCTTAAGCCTAGCCCGCACTTGTGCCCAGGCCTTAAGCCTAGCCCGCACTTGTGCCCAGGCCTTAAGCTCAGCCCGCACTTGTGCCCAGGCCTTAAGCCTAGCCCGCACTTGTGCCCAGGCCTTAAGCCTAGCCCGCACTTGTGCCCAGGCCTTAAGCCTAGCCCGCACTTGTGCCCAGGCCTTAAGCCTAGCCCGCACTTGTGCCCAGGCCTTAAGCCTAGCCCGCACTTGTGCCCAGGCCTTAAGCCTAGCCCGCACTTTTGAGCCCCTTGATTGCTTGTTTGTTTGTTTTTGTCTTCAGCTTCATGTTGGTTATGCACATAGGGCCAGCTTTACGCTCTTCGCTCTTGTCCCCTCTGAATGCGCATGCACGACTGTAATTGGGGAAGAAGGCATTACCCATTTACGGAGGACAGACAAGAAGTGCCTGGTCGCTTGGAGCATGGGGTTATGGAGAGGCTCCGCACTGTACAACAAAGGATCTAGTCCTAAATGTCCAAGTACAGAGTAGAGGGGTGAAAGCTAGCTCTTCACCCCTATGGGTGCCTAACCCTTTATGCAAAGAGTTAGCTGTAAGTCTTAAGCCTAGCCAGCACTTGTGCCCATGCCTTAAGCCTAGCCAGCACTTGTGCCCCCTGCCTTGATCCTAGCGAGCACTGCACTTGTGCCCATGCCTTAAGCCTAGCCCGCACTTGTGCCCAGGCCTTAAGCCTAGCCTGCCCTTTTGCTCAGGCCTTAAGCCTAGCCTGCACTTGTGCCCAGGCCTTAAGCCTAGCTGGCACTTGTGCCCATGCCTTAAGCCTAGCCAGCATTTGTGCCCCCTGCCTTGATCCTAGCCAGCACTGCACTTGTGCCCAGGCCTTAAGCCTAGCCCGCACTGCACTTGTGCCCAGGCCTTAAGCCTAGCCTGCACTGCACTTGTGCCCAGGCAATAAGCCTAGCCCGAACTTGTGCCCAGGCCTTAAGCCTAGCCTGCACTTGTGCCCACGCCTTAAGCCTAGCCCGCACTTGTGCCCAGGCCTTAAGCCTAGCCCGCACTTGTGCCAAGGCCTTAAGCCTAGCCCGCACTTGTGCCCCGGCCTTAAGCCTAGCCCGCACTTGTGCCCCGGGCTTAAGCCTAGCCCGCACTTGTGCCTCGGCCTTAAGCCTAGCCCGCACTTGTGCCTCGGCCTTAAGCCTAGCCCGCACTTGTGCTCCGGCCTTAAGCCTAGCCCACACTTGTGCCCCGGCCTTAAGCCTAGCCCACACTTGTGCCCCGGCCTTAAGCCTAGCCCGCACTTGTGCCCCGGCCTTAAGCCTAGCCAGCACTTGTGCCCATGCCTTAAGCCTAGCCAGCATTTGTGCCCCCTGCCTTGATCCTAGCCAGCACTGCACTTGTGCCCAGGCCTTAAGCCTAGCCCGCACTTGTGCCCAGGCCTTAAGCCTAGCCCGCACTTGTGCCCAGGCCTTAAGCCTCGCCCGCACTTGTGCCCAGGCCTTAAGCCTAGCCCGCACTTATGCCCAGGCCTTAAGCCTAGCCCGCACTTGTGCCCAGGCCTTAAGCCTAGCCCGCACTTGTGTCCCGGCCTTAAGCCTAGCCCCCACTTGTGCCCAGGCCTTAAGCCTAGCTCGCACTTGTGCCCAGGCCTTAAGCCTAGCCCGCACTTGTGCCCAGGCCTTAAGCCTAGCCCGCACTTGTGCCCAGGCCTTAAGCCTAGCCCGCACTTGTGCCCAGGCCTTAAGCCTAGCCCGCACTTGTGCCCAGGCCTTAAGCCTAGCCCGCACTTGTGCCCAGGCCTTAAGCCTAGCCCGCACTTTTGAGCCCCTTGAATGCTTGTTTGTTTGTTTTTGTCTTCAGCTTCATGTTGGTTATGCACATAGGGCCAGCTTTACGCTCTTCGCTCTTGTCCCGTCTGAAAGCGCATGCACGACTGTAATTGGGGAAGAAGGCATTACCCATTTACGGAGGACAGACAAGAAGTGCCTGGTCGCTTGGAGCATGGGGTTATGGAGAGGCTCCGCACTGTACAACAAAGGATCTAGTCCTAAATGTCCAAGTACAGAGTGGAGGGGTGAAAGCTAGCTCTTCACCCCTATGGGTGCTCAACCCTTTATGCAAAGAGTTAGCTGTAAGTCTTAAGCCTAGCCAGCACTTGTGCCCATGCCTTAAGCCTAGCCAGCACTTGTGCCCCCTGTCTTGATCCTAGCCAGCACTGCACTTGTGCCCATGCCTTAAGCCTAGCCCGCACTTGTGTCCAGGCCTTAAGCCTAGCCTGCCCTTTTGCTCAGGCCTTAAGCCTAGCCTGCACTTGTGCCCAGGCCTTAAGCCTAGCTGGCACTTGTGCCCATGCCTTAAGCCTAGCCAGCATTTGTGCCCCCTGCCTTGATCCTAGCCAGCACTGCACTTGTGCCCAGGCCTTAAGCCTAGCCCGCACTTTTGCCCCGGCCTTAAGCCTAGCCCGCACTTGTGCCCGGGCCTTAAACCTAGCCCGCACTTGTGCCCAGGCCTTAAGCCTAGCCCGCACTTGTGCCCAGGCCTTAAGCCTAGCCCGCACTTGTGCCCAGGCCTTATGCCTAGCCCGCACTTGTGCCCAGGCCTTAAGCCTAGCCCGCACTTGTGCCCAGGCCTTAAGCCTAGCCCGCACTTGTGCCCAGGCCTTAAGCCTAGCCCGCACTTGTGCCCAGGCCTTAAGCCTAGCCCGCACTTGTGCCCAGGCCTTAAGCTCAGCCCGCACTTGTGCCCAGGCCTTAAGCCTAGCCCGCACTTGTGCCCAGGCCTTAAGCCTAGCCCGCACTTGTGCCCAGGCCTTAAGCCTAGCCCGCACTTGTGCCCAGGCCTTAAGCCTAGCCCGCACTTGTGCCCAGGCCTTAAGCCTAGCCCGCACTTGTGCCCAGGCCTTAAGCCTAGCCCGCACTTTTGAGCCCCTTGAATGCTTGTTTGTTTGTTTTTGTCTTCAGCTTCATGTTGGTTATGCACATAGGGCCAGCTTTACGCTCTTCGCTCTTGTCCCCTCTGAATGCGCATGCACGACTGTAATTGGGGAAGAAGGCATTACCCATTTACGGAGGACAGACAAGAAGTGCCTGGTCGCTTGGAGCATGGGGTTATGGAGAGGCTCCGCACTGTACAACAAAGGATCTAGTCCTAAATGTCCAAGTACAGAGTAGAGGGGTGAAAGCTAGCTCTTCACCCCTATGGGTGCCTAACCCTTTATGCAAAGAGTTAGCTGTAAGTCTTAAGCCTAGCCAGCACTTGTGCCCATGCCTTAAGCCTAGCCAGCACTTGTGCCCCCTGCCTTGATCCTAGCGAGCACTGCACTTGTGCCCATGCCTTAAGCCTAGCCCGCACTTGTGCCCAGGCCTTAAGCCTAGCCCGCACTTGTGCCCAGGCCTTAAGCCTAGCCCGCACTTGTGCCCAGGCCTTAAGCTCAGCCCGCACTTGTGCCCAGGCCTTAAGCCTAGCCCGCACTTGTGCCCAGGCCTTAAGCCTAGCCCGCACTTGTGCCCAGGCCTTAAGCCTAGCCCGCACTTGTGCCCAGGCCTTAAGCCTAGCCCGCACTTGTGCCCAGGCCTTAAGCCTAGCCCGCACTTGTGCCCAGGCCTTAAGCCTAGCCCGCACTTTTGAGCCCCTTGATTGCTTGTTTGTTTGTTTTTGTCTTCAGCTTCATGTTGGTTATGCACATAGGGCCAGCTTTACGCTCTTCGCTCTTGTCCCCTCTGAATGCGCATGCACGACTGTAATTGGGGAAGAAGGCATTACCCATTTACGGAGGACAGACAAGAAGTGCCTGGTCGCTTGGAGCATGGGGTTATGGAGAGGCTCCGCACTGTACAACAAAGGATCTAGTCCTAAATGTCCAAGTACAGAGTAGAGGGGTGAAAGCTAGCTCTTCACCCCTATGGGTGCCTAACCCTTTATGCAAAGAGTTAGCTGTAAGTCTTAAGCCTAGCCAGCACTTGTGCCCATGCCTTAAGCCTAGCCAGCACTTGTGCCCCCTGCCTTGATCCTAGCGAGCACTGCACTTGTGCCCATGCCTTAAGCCTAGCCCGCACTTGTGCCCAGGCCTTAAGCCTAGCCTGCCCTTTTGCTCAGGCCTTAAGCCTAGCCTGCACTTGTGCCCAGGCCTTAAGCCTAGCTGGCACTTGTGCCCATGCCTTAAGCCT